>NW_025968096.1:0-25000 GCF_021869965.1 Rhincodon typus
AGTGTATTGTGATCATAGGAAATCCTTGGCTTTGCCATGTATAGGTGCTGCCATCTAACATCATCTAAAGATAGATTTGGATTTACCAGTTGCCAAGTCTCCATCGGTGAAGAATTTATTTAACCACAATCATCATTCGACGTAAAATAAACCTCAGAACTGGAAATCTGAAACAAAAAACAGAAATTGCTACAGAAACTCAAGAAGTCTGTCAGTGACTGTGGAGAGAAAGCAGAGTCAATGCTTTTGGTCTGGTGACTCTTTATCAGATGAAGACCTTGGCATCAAATCTTCATCTGATTTGACTGTTTATTTGAAGAGTCATCTCTGGATCTGAAATGTTGACTCTGCTTCCTCTCTACAGATGCTGCCAGACCTGCTGAGTCTCCTCAGTAATTTCTATGTTTGTATCATCATTTGACATTTTGATTTGTGTTTTGTGTAAGGCAATTGAGTCCATCAGAGAATTTCATCAAAGCAGCTAAGGTATTATTATAGATTTGTCTTTGTGTCCATCTTTAGTTGAACCTTGGGTCATGAATTATAACGTTAGATTACTTGTGGACATGTTGAATATTTATTTCAAACATATGCATTTAAGAGGAATTCTATTGCCATTCAAATGGTTATGGATGTAAATCCGGTGGCCAACTTAAAAGATATCCTGGAATGTCACACCTGATGGGTGCCAGGGAACTTTCAAAAGGATGGACATAAAAGGGAGAAAATGAATTACAGACTGATCTGTATTCTCCTCGGCATTATCTCGGACTGTGAACATGGTGGGAGAAAAGACAGTAGTCTGGGCCTGTAGTCATGTTACTCAATGCAAGGGCTTTTTTCTTACCCTCGTTTCCCTTAACCCTTTTTCTAACTTAACTCTATATAATTAAATTGATAATCTCTAGTCTTATGTAATTGGGATGTTTCCAAACCCTAACTTTGTGCAACACCATCACAAGAAAACAAGCTCTAATGTGCTCAGTGGAAACATTCTTGTTTCTGATACAGTAGGTAATGGGTTCAAGACCACTCCACAGACTTGACCCTGTAATCTTAGCACTGCCCTGAAGCATGAGATGAGGGACTGCTTCATAGCTAGAGGTATTGTCCTCTACATAAGCTTGTATTTATCCTCTTGGCTGATGTACAATGGTTCTGTGTGGCACTTGAAGGTGGTAGGGGGGGTGATTCTGTCAGTGTCCTGACCAACATTTATTCATCTACTGGAACCAAGGGATGATGATGATCAGGATAATCACCTTATTGGTGTTTGTAGTATCATGCTGTGCTCAAATGTCATACACCTAAACTTTTTGAAAATAAGGCTACAAAATGCTTTGAGAAGTCCCGAAATTTGAGAGGACCTATATAATTGCATGCGCTTCTTTTCCATATATGGGTATCTCCGTGGTTTGTTCCTGAAGATTGGGATGGGTTTCTGTGGATGTAGCTGAAACAAAGAATCTCATCCCTTGTTGTGGGACAATACTCCAAATGAAATACCATAGACTGCAGATCAGACTTACCATGCACTGACTGGGAATGCTTATGATTGTAGAGGACTTGCTTATCACAGCTTACTGATGCTGTTTGAAATCAAATCGTGAACAAATTGATAAAATCCACTATCATAGCCTGCAGTACTGAAAGAATTAAATGATTGTCTGTTATTTCAGTTTGGACTTATAGTAGGTGGGGCTGATACTTTTGAGTTGTATGCCATTGTTACAGTTTTTAAATCTAATTGTGAACAGAAAGCAGATTTTATTTTAAAGAGCAAAACTTTAGAGGGTGTGTGGCAAGAATCCCAGAAGAGGTGATAGTTTTTAATGTTTTGAGGCCACATGGAGTCACTTATCAGAGAATCATACAATATAGAAGAGGCCATTTGGCCCATCAAGTGTGCACTGACAGACCACGACTCTAAACCTACACTTGTCCCACTTTCCAGTACTTGGCCCATAATCTTGAATGTTACAATATTTCACGTGCTCACATAAGTAATTTTTACAAGGCTCTGATATTTCCCAACTCAACTACCCTCCCAGGCAACGCGTTCCAGATTTCCACCACCCTCTGGCTGAAAACATTTTTTCCCTCAAATCCCCTCTAAGCCTCCTGCCTTTCACCTTAAAAATTATGCCCCCTTGTTATTGACACTTCAACTAAGGGGAACAGCTGCTTTCAATCTATCCTGTCCATGCCCCTCCTAATCTTACACACCTCAATTAAGTCCTCTCTCAGCCTTCTCTGCTCCAAAGAAAACAACCTGAGCTTATCCAGCCTCTCTTCTTAGCTAAACTGCTCCATTCCAGACCACATCCTGATGAATCTCCTCCGCACCTCCTCCAGCGTAATCACATCCTTGCTTGTACAACATTATATAGATCATGCCTAGCGATGACCCAAGTTTTGTTGAAAGGCTGTTACTGAGCTGGTAGCTTTCTGACACATTCCTCTGAAGATATTGTTTGTGCTTGAGAGTAAATCCTCAGGAGGTGTTTACACCTCCAGCAAGGTGTAAAGGCTACGCATTTACTTCTTACCACCATGCTGCAGCCATTGAGGGTGAATTAATTGAGAGAAGACTGCAATGAAATGAAGCTTTTCTTCAGCTTGTCATTAGATGTACAGAGTGCCATGTACAGACGTACAGAATGTCATTTGAGTCCAAAAATTGGACTGATTCTAAATCCATTTTAGAGAAATGGTGCAAGACTGGGGTGAAAGACAGCAATCTTAAACATTAAAACCTTTTACATGAGAGTATTTAGACCCATTAGTATATTTCAATTCCGGCCTATCATCCTTACTGTCAGCAATCTTAAATTGTTAGCAATGCATTAGTAACACGACAAAGACTGTGATGTTAGCAACAAGCCTATTTACATTCATGATGTGGAGGTGCTGGTATTGGGCTGGGTTGGACAAAATCAGAAGTCACACAACACCAGGTTATAGTCCAACAGGTTTATTTATGCCCATACACATACTGAACACTTATTCTCAAGACTTTATTTTACTTTAAATTGTTTAAAACTCTCATAAAATATCAGAGAAAGAAGTTTCAAAAGGTCACTCGTTATAAATATTGTCGACTCCAAGAATTCTCACTTGCACAAGATGTGAAGGACAACATATTTAAAATAAACCTCTGGGACCAGTTTTAAATTAAGAGAAACCTTACAGGGAGCAAGTTAGGATTCCTCTCCAGAAAACATCACAATTGGTTGCATCAGTGACAGGGAGAAGGAGTGTGTCTGGATGAAGTACGCACAATTCCAGCACTGATTAGAGTGATCCCATGATCACCAGAATAGGGATTAAATCCACTCTTTTGATCTATTCAGATATTTGGCTTTGCAAGAAGGATTTTTAATACAGAGTCTTCCAATTTATAATGGTAGCCATCACAATACACAATACACCATCTTCAGAATTAAAGCCTCAAATAAAAGCAAACATGCTGCAAATGCTAGGAATCTTAAACATAAACTGCTGGAGAAAATGAGCAAAGTCATATAATTTTTACAGCACAGAAAAAGGGCCCAACATGTCTGCACCAGTCATTAAGCACCTGTCAACTCTAGTACCATTTTTCAGCATTGAGCATCTTGCCTTTACTCTGTGGTGCATATCTAAATGCTTCTTCAATGTTTTGAGGGTTCCTGTCTCTACCAACCTTTTAGCAGTGAGTTCCAGTGGCTCAGTGGTTAGTGCAGCTGCCTCATAGCACCAGGGACCTGGGTTCAATTCCAGCCTTGGGTGGCTGTCTACGTGGAACGTGCACACTCTGCATGCATGTCCTCCGGTTTCCTCCGCAGCCCAAAGATGTGCAGATTAGGTGGATTGGCCATGCTTAAATCATCCAGGGATGTGTGGGTTAGCCATGGGACATGAAGGGGTACAGGGATGGGGTGGATCTGGCTGGGATACCTTTGAAGGGTAGGCATGGGCCGAATGGCCTGCTTCCACACTGTAAGAATTCTATGATTTGGGAGAGCAGAGTTAACACAGCCTCTGACATCACCCAGCAAGCCATTCAGTTCAAGGACAATTAGGGATGTGTAATAAATGCTCCAATGATTAAGCATCTTTGGAACTCTTTCTGAAGAGTGGAAGCAGAGTCCTTCAACATTTTTAAGGCAGAGATAGATAAATTCTTAAGCAAGAAAGTGAGTGGTTAGCAAGGGTAGGTGGGAAACACGGACTTGAGATATCAATTAGCTCAGCCATGGACTTACTGAATGGTGGCTCAAGACCCTGAATGACATACTCCTGTACCTTGTTTGAATATTTGTGCGCCGTTCTTCGGCTCACGTTGCATGAAAATTTGAAAAAGAAGACTACCCTGTCAAACATCTCTATTAGGTCATTCTCCAGCCTTCTCCCATGTCAGAACAAAGAGTGGTAGGCTACTCAGTCTATTTAAGTTGCAAATGGGGAGGCGATGGCCTAGTGGTACTATCGCTAGACTATTACTTCAGACACCCAAGTAATGTTCTGAGGACCTGGGTTTGAATTCTGCCATGGTAGATGGTGAAATTTGAATTCAATTTTAAAAAATGATCTGGAATTAAGAATGTAATGATGGCCACTGTAAATTATCAGAAAAATTCATCTGGTTCAATAATACCCTTTAGTGAAGGAAACTGCCATCCTTACTTGGTCTGGCCTACATGTGACTCCAGACCCACAGCAATGTGGTTGCCCTCTGGGCAATTAGGGATGGGCAATAAATGTTGCCTGGCCAGTGATGCCCTCATCCCATGAGGGAGTAAAATCTAAAAAAATTGAAGACAGTTAAATAAAATCAAGATACCGCAGACGCTGGAAACCCAAAATAAAAACAGGAAATGTTGGAGAAACTCAGCAGATCTGGCATCATCTTTAGAGAGAGAAGCATAGTCAAAATTTTGACTCCAGTATGACTCTCTTTCATCCAAAGAAATTATACCCTAGACTCGAAACATTATCAGTTTCTCTCTCCACAGATGCTGCCAGACCTGCTGGGTTTCTCCAGTCTTTATTATTTTTAGTTAACACTGAAGACGGTAGGCTATTCGACTGGGTGGGGCATTTGGAATCGGGAAAAGTCATATGATGAAATACCCATTAATACCCCGTTCTCAAGAGTTGGCAACCCTTGTGGTGTTGAAAGTTGGGACCTTAGATAAATGTGAATTGAGCCACTCAACAGAGACAGGGCAAGTGCAGCTGGCATTGTCCCTCCAAAGCTCTGCCAAGGGTAAGGGCTGATTGAAGACCGGTGGTGTTAGTTGGTGTGTGACTGTTTAACAATTTCACAGGCAATCCAACAGTGTGGGCACAGCTCTTAGCAACTGTGCTACATTTACCAAGACTCCCCAACCATCCCTTAAACATTCTGCAGGTGGGTCAGGAGAAGGCATTAGGATAACCGTGAGCAATAGGGGACCAATACAGACGGAACCCACTCAGACTGAGACTTAGAATTTATTCACATGCTCACAGCAAGTGAAATTTTCAGTCACACTGCAAAACATCAGGGTTACAAGCAAACTATTATTTGATAAGGGAAGCCTTCCAGTGGTGTACATAAATAGTAATTTACTGAGAATACAATATGTAGCAAACTCTACAACAAGATCAGCACAACATTTAAAAAAAAATCTCCTGGCGATAGGAATTCCTCTGTTCGCTGTGTGTAAAGCCATCGTAAATGTCTTTGAAAGGTCAGTACGTTTACAACTTATCTGAAGAAATTGTAACCTCAGTCTGAAAGCGTTACCGGAGTATAGTTCTGGGGCAGGCTTACACCGTTACAAATTCTCCACTCAAAAAAACATTAACAATGCACTCCTGGCCCAAACAATTATTTTACAAAAAAAAACCCACACAAAATAAAGTGATAGACTTACCGAGCAAACAAACCACAAGCAACAG
Organism: Rhincodon typus; assembly: GCF_021869965.1. NCBI lineage: Eukaryota > Metazoa > Chordata > Chondrichthyes > Orectolobiformes > Rhincodontidae > Rhincodon > Rhincodon typus. The sequence continues at coordinate 5,929 of NW_025968096.1, forward strand.
CCTCATCTTCCTCGCCTCAGATCTCAGTGATGGAGTTGGTTTGGGTTCGTTTTTGTTGAGCTGTTGTGATCTGCAACTCTTCACACAAATTAAAACTTCACTGGGGCTTTGTATTTTGCTTGTTGCAGGCTTGCTCCCTAACGAATCCGGTTTTTGCTCTCTCTCTCTCTCCCGTGTGTGTAAAATTTCCACCCTTGAAGACTGATACACTGATGCTCCCGGACCTCAGCAACTGAAATGACAAAAGCGCCAGTCCAGTTGAAACATACCAGGCAGAGCGAAAATCCCAGCCGTCACTCCCCCCTTAAAGGGACAGGCACTGCCAGTGGCTTCGAGTCATTGACTCACTCCTCAATGAATTAAAGACTCAGCCACATTTCTGCCTGTAGGGAGATATAGGGGTTTGTGAGGAAGAACTTTTTTTTTTAATGCAACCAGTATTACTAACTTGCTAACAAATCAACACCCTATTCAGAGACCATATAAATTGTTCCCTTTGGAAGTTTGTGTTCTGTCTATCCTAATGAGTGCAAGATACAATACTTTATTAGCAAGTCTCTTTTTTTTCAAAAATATTCATTTTTATTAACATAAGTTTGCTGAAAAACAAATGAGATTCACTCAGTTGATTCCTGGAATGAAGAGGTTGACTTATCTAGAGTAGGTTTACTCCCCATTTGTGTAATTGAGTGTAGAAGAGTGAGGAGTAATTGTATTAAGACATGTAAGATGCTGAGGGAGCTTGACAGGGTTAATGTTGAGAAGACAGATTTAGGGGAAAACAGTACCTTTCACAGTCTCTCGCTGTGACTGTTGGTCCTTTCGCTATCTTATTCCAAATTCTCACTCTTCCTCTTGATCCCACTCCTATCGAGATTCCTGAGCCCAGCTTCAGCCTTAAAACTACCTCCTGTTCAATCCACCTCTCAAATTCTCTCTCTGGAGCTCTTGCTGTTACCCTACTGTATTCCCCACCCTTAACAAGAAGCTCCTGCCCTTCCTTGTTCCCCCCTTGCTGCTATCATTGTGACTTTCCCCTCCCACACACACCCTTTTCTCCCTCCATTCTCCATACCTTTCAGTGCACCTGACAACCACACCATTTAAGTAGTGTTCCCAACTGCTTCGTTCTACCTAACCTATCTTTCTGTGGGCCTTTGTAGTTGAGTACTGTTTGCCTGGGACGGTCAGTTTTGTTGGCTTCTTTAAAGTTTTTGAGAAGACTTGTAGCTTGGGTTGTGGATGAGGTTGTTGATTTGTTCGCTGAGCTGGTAGATTGGTTTGCAGACATTTTGTCACCATAGTAGGTAGCATCATCAGCGCGCCTCTGCTGAAGCGTTGTTGGTCTGTCCCACTTGTTATTTATGTGGGTCCGGAAATGTGGAAATAGACCCCCATATACCAACCACCATGAAGCAGAACTGGTAATGAGGCCAACGACCATATAAATAACAAACAGAACAGACCAACAACTCTTCATCGGAGGCGCACTGATGATATTACCTAGTACGGTGATGAAACGTCGGCAAGCCAACCTACCAACTCAGTGAGCAAATCAGCAATCTTTGTTGGCATCTCTTTTGATGTGGTTGTCTCTTTTGATGGCCCAACACTTATACTGTCAGAGTCTAACTATGACAAGCAAGACTGCATATGACAAATGAAGGGTCATCTAGACTCGAAATGTTAGCTTGGTCTCTCTCCCCATGGATGCTGCCTGACCTGCTGTGATCTCCAGTATTCGTTGTTTTCACTGCATATGACTGAGACCACTGCTGAATTAATTGGTATGGAGAGGCCTCATATCTAACACTGTAAATGTTTGCACAAAGAAACAGCTTGGTTATGAAGAAGCTAGCTGTACTCACAGGGCCTTGGAGGAAGATAAATGGAGAAATAAACATGTCTTAGAAAAGAGAGGTTGTTAAAGATGCATAGATTGCAGCAATAAGACAGATAAGTGGAGAATCAAAGAATCCCCACAATGTGGAAGAAGGCCATTCAGTCCATCTAGTCCACACCAACCCTCCAAGAGCATCCCACCCAAACTCACGCCACCCCCCCCAACCTATCCCTGTAACCCTGCATTTACCCTGACTAATCCACCTAACCTTCACATTCCTGGACAATTTAGCATGGCCAATCCACCTAACCTGCACATATTTGGACGATGGGAGGAAACCAGATCACCTGGAAGAAGCCCATGCAGACATGGGGAGAATCTCAATGGTGATGAAGACATGGATATTTAGGGTAATGGATCTTTCCTTTATTTAATTCACAGGACGTGGGTATTGCTGAAGAGATCAGCATTTAGTGCTCGTCCCTGAACTGGCTTTGTGAAGATGGTGATAGAGCTGCCTTCTTGAATACAACTGAAAGAGATATTACTCTATTCTAGAGGACAAACAGCATCAATCACATTGCTGTGGGCCTGGAGTCACAGAGACCAGATTGGTTAAGGATGAAGGTTTCTATTGTCTAAAGGCCATAAGCAAACCTGATGGGGTTTTAATGATAATCTTATAATTTCACAGGAACCATTACTGACAAAAACTTTTTATTCCAAATTTTATTTCACTTATTTAACTTAAATTCCCCATTGCTCTGGTGATGAGTTCTGAGCTGCATCTTCAGATCATTAATCCAAGACTTTGGATTGCAGGTTCAGCAAAATAGTCACTATTTACGCTGCAGTTAGAGCGATCAATAGACAAAAGGGTGGAATATAAATAGCTAACTAAGCAGCTACACAGACCAAACAAAAAGAAAATATTTTGAAAGTGAAAAAGAGATAAAACTGAGAGGTAGACAGATACAAAGGTTAAAAACTGTAAGTACTGTGGATGCTATAAATCAGAGACAAAAATAGAAATTGTTGGGAAAGCTCAGCAGGTCTGGCAGCATCTGTGGAGAGAAATCAGAGTTGAGTGACCTTTCCTCAGAACTGATGGTAGCTAGGAAATTGTCGGTTTATATGCAGAAGATATGGTGGGGGTAAGGGGTAAGGAGTAAATGTCAGGTGGGGATAGAGCCCAAAACGAGAGAAGAGCAGATGGACAGACAAATGATTGGATAACGATCTGGATAGGAGGGTGAATGGCTATTAATGGGGACTATTAGGTTACAAAGATTGCACATGGAATAACATGTTGTTCTGTGCAGGCTGATTACAGAATCAACTATCTTCAAAAGATGCTATGTTTAATGCATTTTTATTGGATGTTTGTCATAGTCTTATATGTATTCAGGGAATCCACAGACAGCTCTTTCTCTAAAAATCACCACATAAACTGAAGGTGTAACATCTGATGCGAGGTGTTATCCATTCTCATTTTTCAATTCTTGTAAGATGCCAAAAAGATTCAGGTAGAGAGAGAGCTGTCTGTGGATTCCCTGAATACATATAAGACTATGACAAACATCCAATAAAAATGCATTAAACATAGCATCTTTTGAAGATAGTTGATTCTGTAATCAGCCTGCACAGAACAACATGTTATTCCATGTGCAATCTTTGTAACCTAATAGTCCCCATTAATAGCCATTCACCCTCCTATCCAGATCGTTATCCAATCATTTGTCTGTCCATCTGCTCTTCTCTCTTTTTGGCTCTATCCCCACCTGACATTTACTCCTTACCCCTTACCCCTTACCCCCACCCTATCTTCTGCATATAAACTGACATTTTCCTAGCTACCATCAGTTCTGAGGAAAGGTCACTAAACTCTGATTTCTCTCCACAGATGCTGCCAGACCTGCTGAGCTTTCCCAACAATTTCTATTTTTGTCTCTGACTTATAGCATCCACACCCATCAATCTGAGTTTCAATATTTTATTTGTTTGCCAATGTTTACTTGAAGTCACTGTATTCCTTCATTCTTGTTCCCTCTTTCTTCCTCTGTTGCTGTCTCTGTCTTCGCTGTGTTGTTCATACATCTTTCAGTTTCACAGTGCAGCTACTATTTCACTCAACAACGACAATATGTATATATATATTGCCTTCATATAGTGAAAAATCCCAGTGTGTTTCACAGGAGCATTATCAAATGGAATTTGATACTGAACTACAGAATGAGGTATTGAGACAGATCATCAAAGGGGGAAATTTTATGTGGAAGGGAGCAAATCCGGAAGAGAGGTACAGAGGCAGAGAGGTATCAGGAGGGAGTTCCACTACTGATGGTCACAAAAGGTTTGGGTCATGGTATTGATTTCCAAACTTAGAAGCTGGCATTTGATTTGCTGTCCACCTACCAGAGGGAGCTGCATGGTTACTGCCGGTTACTTTTATGGGAGAGAATTGCATTGGGGTAGCTAGGGGCAGAAGTCTCCAACACCCACTGCACCGACTCACTCATAAAGCACCTTGCAGCTTCCATTAGTGTTAGGAAAGCATCTGAAGTAGAAAATAGTAGAGGAAGCTTTGCCCTTAATTTCTGAAGATTGACCAGATTCAGCAGTACACATTCAAAGCAGATATATCCCACCACTTATGCCAGGGTATGACCTTCACTGACCTTCATCCTATTGCCCCCTCGTGACACCCAATCAGTTCCTCCAACCCCAAGGAAACTTGCTTAAAAACAATGCCATCAGCAAAGTTTGTCTAAACAAATTATTTTTGCAAGATGAAGCAAAATGCCTGGAATGGGTGGGAAATTCCTGAAAGGACTTTAATGATAATTCTTCCAAACTGTTTACATTCTAAATAGGCTGATAGTTTGATTTCCATTCTCAGCTTGAAGAAATTCTGCCCCAATCTGCCTCATTACCCAACACCAAAACACAAAAATATTCTAAGAATGTAGCTGCCTTTCCTTTCATTTCCTCCTGAGTCTGGAGCTCACTTCATTAACCTGTTTTTGAAAGGGTTTGTTCTGATTATTCAAAGTGATAATATCCTTTGAATTTATTCCCTTTGGCCCTGCTTCATTTGAAGGTGGACTTCAGTTATTTTCCAAATTGATCCATTTGATCCTGTTGGGATGCTGTACAATAAAGTGGAAGAGAGCCTTCTTCAAGCACTGGAAACCATCTTGGCCCACATCATGAAGACAGATAATCTGAGCATTTTCTCATTGTTGCCATTGAGAACTTGCCAGGCACAAATCAATTGCCATATCTCCCTACCGAAGTCACTCATTGTGAAGACAAGGTATGTGCAAGATTTACATCTCTCACTGGAGTGTCAGATCTGAAACATAAGATTCTGGGTTCTGATCCCACTCCAGAGCTTAGACACAAAAATCAAGCTTGATGCTCCAGTGCCATACTGAAGGAAAACTGCACTGTTTTAGGTATTGTCTTTCTGATGTGATGTTGAACAAAGACCCCATCTGCCTCCTTGAGTAGATATGCACCAAGATCGTGTAAGAAAGTTGGGAATTCAGTGGCAAGTAATTCACATTCTGACTCCTCAATGTCTGTGAATTACACTCCACAGAATTTGGGCTTTGACCTGATCTTGTAGCCATTGTATTTTTATGGCCAGTCCAGTCTAATTTCTGATCAATGGTAACCAGCATGCTGTTGATTGTTTGGGTTTCAGCAATGGTAATGCCATTGAGCATCAAAGGGAGATGGTTAGATTCTCTCCTATTTGAGATGGTCATTGCCTGACATTTGTGTGGCGTGAATGTTAGTTACAACTTAGCAGCCCAAGCTTGCATACTGTCCAGGTCTTGATGCATATGGACATGGAGTACTTCAGCATCTGAGAAGTCATAAATGATGCAAAAAATTCTGCAATTATCAGTGAATAACCCCAATTATAATGGAGGAAAGATCATTAATGAAGCAACCTGAAGATAGTTGGACCTGGGACACTACCTTGAGGAACACTTGAGCAGATGTCCTGAGTCTGAGATTATTGATCTCCAACAACCACAACCATCTTCCTTTGTGCTAGGTAAGACTCTAATAAGTGGAGACTTTTCCAGTGACTCCAGATTTGCTTGAGCTCAATCGAATGCTGCTCTGATGTCAAGGGTAATCACTCTCACTTCATCCCTGGAGTTGAGTTCTTTTGTCTATGTTTCAGACAAAAGACAGGAGCTAGTGGCCCTGGTGGAACCCAAGCTGAGAGGTAGTGTGCAGGTTACTGTTGAGCAGGTGTTGTTTGATAGCACTGTCGATGACCCCCTAATGACTTTGCTGATGACCAAGAGTGGTTTAATGGGATGGTAATTGGCTTGGCTGGATTTATCCAACTGTTTGTGGGCAGAACATATGTGGGCAGTTTTACAAGTTGCTGGGTAGGCAGTAATGTTATAGATGTACTGGTACAGCTCAGCTAGGGGTGCAGCTAATTCTGGAGCACAGGTCTTCAGTACTTTATTGGAATATTGTCAGGGCTCACTGGCTTTGCGGTATCCTGTGACTTCAGGCATTTCTTGATATCAGGAGGAATGAATCTGATTGGCTGAAGATGTACATCTGCGATGCTGAGAACCTCTCAAGAAGGTACACCCTTCAAAAGTACTTAATTTGCTATAAATTGTTTTACAATTTTCAGCTTTATAAATGCAACTCATTGATTGCTAATCCTTCAGTTAAGGTACTGTATTTACTTGCCCAGAGAGGAAAGGAATATGAGTTTCGTTCTAAATTCCAATCTCTCGTGATGTGGTGTCTTTGTAGGAATGTCTGTGGAATGTGAAGGACTGAGGAAGAGTTTGCGATGCTGCTCACTTTCAACGTCCTTACCTAACATTCCACTTTGAGAGAGTACAGGCACATCTGCAACTCACTTATCAAAGGGTCTGGCACTTTCCACAGCATGCTTCATACATGAGCCTCCCTAATTAAACCACTGATATATAAATAACCGCTTTAGTGACGTAAGCTATAAATGAAAAATATGTTTCCATTTGATTTTTTTTAACAACTATTCCCGACACAAACACTTCCCAGGATACAAACCTCAATGGAAGTGATATCTATGTTCAACAATAGCCAGCTGTAATTTTCCAATTTTATTTTTTTACATTAGTGAGTATTTTAGGGACCTCAGCAATTTACTTTAAACACTGACAAGTTAATTTCTAAATGTTCTCCCCAGAATTGCCTTTGGGCAATTCAGTCTTGGCTAGGATACCTTAGTTTGACAGTGCCAATCATAAACAGACGACAATGCATCACAAGCACAACTTATATTATACCTTTGAAGAACTTTGAAGGGGTGGCGTGGTGGCTCAGTGGTTAGCACTGCTGCCTCACAGCGCCAGGGGCCCAGTTTGATTCCACCCTTGGGCCACTGTCTGTGTGGAGTTTGCACATTGCCCCTGTGTCTGCGTGGGTTTCCTCCCACAGTCCAAAGATGTGCAGGCTAGGTGGATAGGCTGTGCTAAATTGCCCATAATGTTCAGGGATGTGTAGATTAGGTGGGTTATAGGGGGATGGGTCTGGGAGGGATGCTCTGAAGGTCAGTGTGGATTTGTTGGGCCGAAGGGCCTGTTTCCACACTATAGGGATTCTAAGAAATTGTGAGTCAGGGTCTTGGATTCACTATCTCCTGTTTTCCTTTACTGCTGGAGACTAACATATTCCTCAGTAAACGTTTTGAAACAGTTCATAATTTTCTTGAATTTTCACAGAATTGGCAAAAGAGCATGATTGTGGGCCCTCTATGTTTTTAGGAACATAAGAGCAGGTGTAGGCCTTTCAACCCTTTTGACCCTGCTCTGCCATTCAAAGTCATTGGTTGATCATCTTCCTCGACACCACATGCCTCTACTATCCTCCTTGAACTAATGAATAACTCAAAATCTCTCAATCTCTAGCTTCAACTTACTTAATGACTGAGCTTCCTGTGCAGTAGAGTATTCCAAAAGTTCACCACCCTCAGAGTGAAGCGTTTCCTCCTCAACTCAGTTGTAAAAGGCTTGCCTTTTATTCTGACACTGTGTCCCCTGGTTCTATAACCCAGAGCCAAGAGGAACATACATTTTGCACATTCTCTGTCTATCCCTGTGAGAATTTTCTAAGTTCAATAAGATCAACTCTCATTCTTCAAAACACCAGAGAATATAAGTCCACACTCCTCAGTTTGTTCTCATAGGATGATCTGATCATCCCAGGAATCAGCCTCATGAATATCTGCTGCTCCCCCTTCACGAGCAATTATATCATTTCTGATGCTATTTTATTCCCAGCTCTACACAGAAGTAAAGGGAAGTTATGGTGCAGAAGAAAAGTCTTAAGTGTTCTTTTTTCCACACCAACAGAGACATGAATCCAACAAACCCATGTTATAATCACTTTAGTCTTCAAAGCCACCATAGTCTGCTCTCTCAATGCAGAGAGTCATTTGGTGGTGGTTTAACCTGAGGGTCACTATGCCTCAGACACAGACAGCGGTCGGGAAAGTGGGGCCTTTGTGATAATTTTAGTCAGTACAGGAACTGACCTTGTACTGTTGGTGTCACTCTGCATTGAGAACCAGCCATCCAGCCAATCAAGCTAACTGACCCCACCTCTTTCCTTCACCACTGTGGTTCGAGAATTTGAGAAAAGCCTTCGGCACTGCGTGGTGAATAGTCTCCTTCTATGCTGTAATGTTCCATGGGCTGGATTTTAAATCAAATGCAGAGGGGTTCAGAGGTTAAACGCTAACAATTGGAGAATTCCACCAACTTGCTGTGTATGCGTCCATTGTTATTTTACCGTGGTGAGTAGCAAAGTACGTGAAAATTCTGCTTTTGATGGAAAGGACTGCTTCTTTAACACTTCTAGATTGGGCTCCTGCTGTTTTTTTTTAAGTTACTCACAGGATGAACGTGATACTGGCTTGGCCAGCATTTATTGCCTTTCCCAGTGGGCAGTTAAGAGTCAACCACATTGCTGTGTGTCTGGAACCACAGACCAGGTAAAGACCGTTTCCTTCCCTAAAGTTCATTAGTGAGTCTGATGGGATTTTCTTGTAGCTAACAATAGATTCATGTTCATCATTACACTCTAAATCCAGATTTTTTTAAAATTGAATTCAGAGTCACTGTCTGCATGGTGTGTTTTGTACCCGGGTCCCCAGAATCTGAGATAACACGGTGTACAGCTGGATGAACACAGCAGGCCAAGCAGCACCAGATGAGCAGGAAGGCTGACGTTTCAGGCCGAGACCCTTCTTCAGAAATGGGGGAGGGGCAGGGGGATCTGAAATAAATGGGGAGAGGGAGAGGCGGATAGAAGATGTATAGAGGAGAAGATAGGTGGAGAGGAGACAGACAGGTCAAAGGGGCGGGGATGGGGCCAGTAAAGGTGAGTGTAGGTGGGGAGTTAGGGAGGGGATAGGTCAGTTGCGGGTGAGTTCCGCAACTCATCCCTCAGACCCCCTCCCCACAATAACAACCAAAACAGAATCCCCCTCGTCCTCACGTACCACCCCACCAACCTCCGGATCCAACGCATCATCCTCTGACACTTCTGCCATCTGCAGTCCGACCCCACCACCAAAGACATTTTTCCCTCCCCACCCTTATCTGCTTTCCAGAGGGACCACTCCCTCCGTGACTCCCTTGTCCGCTCCACATTCCCCTCCAGCCCCACCTCACCCGGCACTTTTCCCTGCAACCGCAGGAAGTGCTACACATGTCCCTACACCTCCCCCCTCACCCTCATCCCAGGCCCCAAGAAGACTTTCCACATCAAGCAGATGTTCACCTGCACATCTGCCAATGTGGTATACTGCATCCACTGTTCCCGTTGTGGCCTCCTCTACATCGGGGAAACCAAGCAGAGGCTCAGGGACCGCTTTGCGGAACACCTACGCCCGGGTTCGCACTAATCAACTGCACCTCCCAGTTGTGAACCATTTCAACTCCCCCTCCCATTCCTCAGACGACATGTCCATCCTGGGCCTCCTGCAGCGCCACAACGATGCCATTCGAAGGATGCAGGAACAACACCTCATATTTCCCTTGGGAACCCTGCAGCCCAATGATATCAATGTGGACTTTACAAGCTTCAAAATCTCCCCTCCCCCTACCGCATCCCAAACCCAGCCCAGCTTGTCCCCGCCTCCCTAACCTGTCCTTCCTCCCACCTCAAGCCCCACCCCCATCTCCTACCTACTAACCTCATCCCGCCCCCTTGACCTGTCCGTCCTCCCTGGACTGACCTATCCCCTCCCTAACTCCCCACCTACTCTCACCTTTACTGGCCCCATCCCCACCTTTTTGACCTGACTGTCTCCTCTCCATCTATCTTCTCCTCTATCCATCTTCTATCTGCCTCCCCCTGTCTCCCTATTTATTTCAGAACCCCCTTCCCCTCCCCCATTTCTGAAGAAGGTTCTTGGCCCGAAACGTCAGCTTTCCTGCTCCTCTAATGCTGCTTGGCCTGCTGTGTTCATCCAGCTCTGCACCTTGTTATCTCAGATTCTCCAGCATCTGCATCCTACTATCCTCAGAATCTTATCTGGGTCTCTGGATTAACAACTCAACAATAATACTGATAGGCCATCGCTTCCCTTAGCGTGTTCCAGATCATACAGCTCTCTCTGTAAAAATTTATCCCTGTCCTAAATCTCGGATAGTTTATCGTACTTCTACGGTATCACCCCCACTATGGGTCTGGGTGGGGTGCTGTTCGGAGGTTCTGTATGGGCTGAATGGTCTGCTTCCACACTGGAGGAATTCTACGATTCTTGGTCATTTTTGTCTGGCTCATAATACTCTCAGTTATTGTAATTGTATATTTCCCCTCCATTGGCCTAGTGTTATTATCGCTGGACTGTTAAGCCAGAGACTCAGATAATGTTCTGGGGACCTGGGTTTGAATCCTGCAAGAGCAGATGATGGAATTTGAATTCAATAAATCATTGTTGATTGTTGGATAAACCCAACTCATTCACTAATGTCCTGCAGGGAAGGAAACTGCCATCATTACCTGGTCTGGCCTGCATGCAACTCCAGACCCATGGCAATGTGGTTGACTTTTAACTGCCCTCTGGGTGGGAAGCAACACCCTCATCTTGTGAATGAATAAAAAAAGGGAAAGTTATAACTGGGGCAGATAGCAATGCCCCAGTTTCCCCTATAGAACCCCTCCCAGCTTGAAATTGGAACAGCACATTAACACCTTCAATTATATGAAGCAACAAATATGCATGACTTGCACACAAGTGATTCACTGAGATATTCCACTGTGGGCAAACTGCTTTTCACTTACTTGTTTTGTGTTGATTCTAGCTGATGGTACTACTGGATAATTCAGATCCCAGAATAAAACCTGGCTTGATAGATCACGTATTTAGTTTTTGTAATTAGGTAACAATTGGGTTGTTGGTCACAGCAAAACAAATTCACATGGTCTGCAGTTGTTCTTTAACAACAGAACATGAGTTTCTTTCACAAATGAAGAAAAATCAACCAAAGCTGTAAATATATATACATTTAATATTTATAATATAAAAAGGCACATTCTGTGGATACTTTTTATGTTGCTCTGATCAGGACAATTCACAAGAATACCAATTCAACCGGAAAATCGATGGTTCTACTGCATGAAAGGAGAATGTTGATTGGTTGGCAAGAAACAAAAAGTACTGCCAACCAATCAGTACTCTTCTCTTATGCAATATTAATGTTGCTTTTCTCCTTGAACTGGTAATCTCGTGAATTGTCTTGATGAGTGCAAGACAAAAAGTTTTCAGAAAATTTGTCTTTTTTCAGTAATACTCAAGTTCCGTACTACCAAATGACTAAATACACTAAAAACAAAGGGTCAGCTAGTTTCCTAATACCATTTGCTACAGGGAATTAGTCCCAGAGAAGTATCACTCCTATTTCAGCTCTTACATCTTCACTTACCTGAAATTTTGCAGTGTCACTCTCTGGACTATTGAGACCATTTTTAAATGATTCTTTCCTAAGACCACCAGCATTAACCTCTTACAATTCTGAAGCCTAGATCTTCTCAGTTCTTATAACTTTGAGATTTCTATCCAAAAGCTCCTGGCTTGGTAGCTTCACCAACTAGAAACCACTTCTGTTGAGGTGACTGGTTCTTTTGAACTGACTTAAATCTCCTGCTTGGAGAAACTGTCCAACTTCTGAACTGAATTCTGGACTGTAGTGAACTAAAATATTGAACCTTTTGTTCTGAAATCAGAAATAATCTAATTGCCTTTATGCATTTACTTTGTCTGTCATAAACTCAATGACATAAACATTTCATCCATTAACACTTATAGGGGTTCACTGAGCCACTGAACTTCAATCACATCCTTTCTTGGAACAGAAAGGGGGCTGTTCCAAATTGACTTTCTGACCTTTTTGAAAACTCTTCGATCTATTTTGATATCCAAGCTGCAAAAATATAATATGCATATATATAATATGCATTTATCATAGCTTTGTGCAGAAGTCAAAAGAAAAAAAAAGCGGAAAATTAAACATGCATTGCAATTGTTTTGAAGTTTAATTAAATGCCAATGCAGAGTGTAGTAGTTAGTTTGCATGACCATTATGTTATAATCTAGGTATTAAAAAACACTCCAAGCATGACAACCAAATTGATTTCAGGATAAAGCTGCTTACCCTTCAGGTTTAGGCTGGAGTCTCTAATATCTGGGACACTTTGTGTAGAAAAAAAACACTAGAGAAAAATCACAGGGAAATTTAAAAAAAATGTTTTGTTTTAATTTTCTTTGAACACATCTCTTTACTAGTTGTGAGAATATTGAAAATGGGGTGTTGGGGAAACTCATTGACTGACAGCCAAGCATCATCCAAATGGGTAATAAGCCTTTTTGCTTTCCAATTGCTGTAAGAAGGCAGTGGACCACAAGGATGGATGTTAAAAGACACTTTTTGTCCACCACTCAGAGTCAATTTGCCAACCAATTAGCACTCTCCTATCAGTGTAAATGTTAATTTTCCTTTTGAATTGGTATTCTTGCAAATTGTCCTGATGCATGCAAGATGAAAACAATTGATAAAATGTGCCTATATCAGCAATTCTGTACTACTGTACTACAAATGTGTAAAGGATGAATGTGCAGTTGTATAATAGTGAGGTACAGTTATTAGGGCTAATGGAATCAAAGGTTTGGGGAGAAAACAGGAACAGGGTACTGAGCTGGATGATCAACGATGATCATATTGATTGGCGGAGCAGACTTAAAGGGCCAATGGACTCACCCTGCTCCTATTTTTCTATTGTTCTATTGTTCTACATTATTAACACCTGGAGCACATCAAACCTCCAAGAATACATTTATTTGTAGTTGGCAACCCAACTTCGGGACAAGCATTTTGTCACCGATGTCCCGTTGAATTAAAACTCCACAGTGCGCTGAGAGACCTGCCTGAATTTTGGGTTTCCCTCAGCTCTCTGGAGAATTTGTGATTCACAGGTGCGTAGATGGCTTGTGATGTCTCTGGAAATTCCTCCCTACAACTCTTCCCCTCTCTAACTTGCTCTCTCTCCAATAAGCTACTCCTTAAAATCTCTCTCTTTGACCGAAGCTTTTGTTTGTTTTCTTTTCTTTATTCATTCATGGAATGAGGGTGTCGCTGGCTCGGCAGCATTTATTGCCCATCCCTAATTGCGCAGAGGGCAGGTTGAGAGTCAACCACATTGCTGTGGGTCTGGAGTCACATGTAGGCCAGACCAGGTAAGGATGGCAATTTCCCTCCCTAAAGGACATTAGTGAACGAGATGGGTTTTTCCGACAATCGACAATGGATTCTCGGTCATCATTAGATTCTTAATTCCAGAATTATTGTCTGTCTGTCCTAAGATTGTCTTACATGGCTCACTGTAATCGTTTACCTGATCACTCATCTCTGAAGGATCGTGGGATGTTCTACAATATTAAAGGCGCTATGTAGATACAGCCTGTTGGTGTTGTTGTTATAGACTGGATACACCAGTTGGATCTTTCATGCATCTGCACTCATACATCTCACACCCTCAATGAAACGTTGACAGAGAGATCAAATAATTGAGACTATATTTTGTGCAATTGATTAATAATGATTGATGCTGGATTCAGTCTTTTTTCTTGTGTTTATGTTAAACACAAAAGGCTCTGAACATTGAACCTCCCGTAACCCTGAATGCTATAAACCAGACAGAGTCAGTCCCATTTACAGGCTCCTCTGCTGAAGTCTGTGAACTGCTATCTCTTTATACATTGTAGGTTTGAAACTTTTCTCCACTATTTCAGGAATTGAAAGGCTAAATGACTTAGGCGGGGTCTGGCTTTTGCCTGTAAGATGTTCTATAATATGACACTATACTTCGCAGTAGTGTTACTCAATGAGATCTAACAATGATCCATGTTAATTGCTAAATTTTAGGGCAGGTGAAATGGCCGGAGATAGGTAGACTCTCTATCATGAAGTGAGATGCATACTTATTGTAAATAAATTAATGTACATTAACTTAAGCCGGATACCACTTATGCCTCTGAGTCCTCACACATCCGAGTACTGCAGTAATTCCTCACCACCTACCAAACATACAAACTAAGCCATCTCTACTACTGAGAAGGAAAGGCCAACAGGTGCATGGAACACCACCACCTGCAAACCACTCACCATCCTGACATGGAAATATATTGCTGTTCCATCACTGCTACTGGAGTGGCACAGTGGCTCAGTGGTTAGCATTGCCGCCTCGCAGCACTAGAGACCCATGTTCGATTCTAGCTTTGGGTTACCGTCTGTGTGGAGTTTGCACATTCTCCCTGTGTCTGCGTGGGTTTCCTCTGGGTACTCTGGTTTCCTCCCACAGTCCAATGATGTGCAGGTTAGGGTGGATTAGCCATGGGAAATATGGGGTTACAGGGATGGGCTAGGTCTGGGTGGGATGCTGTTTGGACAATCAGTCTGGACTCGATGGGCCGAAAGGCCTGCTTACATACTGTAGGGATTCAAAGATTCCATGGAACTTGCCCTCCTGAATGTTATTGCAGTTGAACCTTCATTTTCTGGATGTGGAAGTGCTGGTGTTGGACTGGGGTGGACAGGTCAGAAGTCACATGACACCAAGTTATAGCCCAACAGGTTTGTTTGAAATCACAAGATTTCAAGTAACTTCACCTGTTGAAGGGGCAGCGCTTCGAAAGCTTGTGATTTCAAATAAACCTGTTGGGCTATAACCTGGTGTTGTATGACTACATTTCAGGAACTGGCACAGCTCACGAAGACAGCTCACCCCCACCTTCTCAAGAGCAATAAGTGCTGGCACATCCCATGAATGAATTTTTAAAAATCAAGCCTGGCAATCCTGCACAGTCCTGAAGGTGTGCTGCACTGTTTGAGGTGCTGTCTTTTGTGTGAGACAGTAAATTGAGATGTCATGTGAACCTTTAGGAGGATGTAAAAGATTGATGACACAATTTGAAGAAACTGGTTCCCCGATCTTCTGTCTAACATTTACCCCTCAAATTGACATCACAAACACATGGTCAGCGTGGACTGATTGGACCGAAAGGTCTGTGTGCATGCTTTGTCACTCTATAACACTGGCAATTATCACATTGCCGTTAGTGTGATCTTGCTGTGCATAAATTTACTGCTGTGTTTCCAATACTTCATTAGCTCTAAAGCACTTTGGGATTCCTGAGACTTCAAGAGGAGCCGTAGAAAGGCAAACTCTTTCTGTTTAAATGGAGCTGCTGGCGTTTGTGAAAACTGGCATGGAGCCAAATAAACCTTCAGGGAACTAGGGGATGAGAGACAAATAAAATTGGAATCAAAATTTGAAACAAAATACAGGATTGCCATGCTCACTTGATCTGCTGATTTTCTCATATCAAAGCTTTAATGCATGGAGGCAATTAGCATCCTATCTACCCAACTACAGCTCAGTGTTATCTCCTCTGTATGACCTGCTAATGCTCTGGGAGCAGCTCCTGACTCGGGCCCTGGTGCTGCCTGTCACTGGGTGTATTGATAGCTTGAACTGTTTGCTTTTTCACATTCTTCAGTAAGCAACCCCAGTCCCAGCTGGAGCTGGACACTCGCTCTGATGCTGCTTGGAGTCCGGGCTCTGACCAATAAATCGAAAGAAACACAGCGGAGGCAGAAACTCTTTTGGAGCCGCAGTGAGATACCCAGCAGACATTGCTCATATCGCAGCACTAGGGCGTACAGTGATACACACTTTGGGGTGTTTGTCACAGAGTATTTGGCAAACCAGTTGAATCAGAATGAGGTTTGCAAATTTGCTCTCAGATTCGCTTTAGGTTTCTGATTTTTCATGTTTTTACATTACATCCAATATTTTTATTGCAAAGGCCCAAAACTCTGGAATACCACCTCAACCCTCTCCATCTTACTATTCTCCTTCAAGAGGCTTCTTAAACTTTCCCGCTTTGACCCAAATGTTTATCTGTCCTATTATTTTCCCTATATTCATTTATGGGATGAGTGTGTCTCTGGTTAGTCCATAATTTATTGCCCATCTCTAATTGCCCAGATCCCCATATATGGGTAGATAGCATTCCTGTGAAGCACCTACGGGCACATTAAAAATGTTTTACACTTCTTGTTACTTTAATTACACCCACTAGCATCCAAATTATTGGCAGCAAATCAGAACGGAATTAAGGTACAGGTTTCTATTGCCCAGGGTTATTGGTCAATTCTGCTCTATTGGAGATACAGGAAAATGAAATGGGGTGGTGAGATGTATCTCCAGTGGAGCCCAGCAGTTTTTGTTTGATTTGTCCATTTACCATTTTTATGAGGCAGTGGGCATGGGTGGTGCTACCTTTGCCCAACCAATCACCATCCACTACAAGCATCCATTCATACTGTCTGAGGATGCAATGGTAGCTGTCCTTGTCAGGCTACAGTCTAAGTCTGGCAGACAGCAACAGCATCTCCCCCTGCAATGCCCAAGAGAATTGCTAAACGTGTCTGGGAAATGACCTGGGCTCGGAGAATGATGTCTGACTTTTTCCTTTAATTTTAGCAGAATCGGGTGTTTGCACCGTCAGTCGGGGAAGGTAATACACCACAACTGCGGGTACTTTTTTTTATTCACTCCTGGAACATGGCTGTCCCTGTCTGGGCCAGTATTTATTGCTCATACGTAGTTGTCCTTGAGATGGTGGTGGTGGCCTTTTTGAACTGCAGCAGTCCGTGTGCTGTAAGTTGACCCACAATTTCTTTAGGGAAGGCATTCCAGGATTTTAATCCAAAGACAATGAAGGAATGGTGATGTATTTCCAAGTCAGGATGGTGAGTGGCACGGAGGGGAACTTGCAGGGGGGTTGGTGTTCCTATGTATCTGCTGGTCTTGTCCTTCCAGATGGAAGTGGCCATGGGTTTGGAAGGTGCTGTGTGAGGATCTTTGGTGAATTTCTGCAGTGCACATTGCAGTTAGTACACACTGCTGTGACTGAGTGTCGGTGATGGAGGGAGTGGATGTGGTGCCAATCAACAGGTAGCTTTGTCCTGGATGGTGTCAAGCTTCTTGAGTGTTGCTGGAGCTGCACCCATCCAGGCAAGTGGGAGAGAATTCCATCACACTCCTCACTTGTGCCTTGTAAATGATGGGCAGGTTGTGGGGAGTCAGGAGGTGAGTTATTTGATGCAGTATTCCTAGACTTTGACCTGCTCTTGTAGCCTGTTTATATGTGCTTTATCACTGTGTTTATATGGTAAGTCTAGTTCAGTTTCTCGTCAATGGTAACCCCAGGATATTGATAATGGGGGATTCTTGTCTTCCCCATTAGGGAATTAATAAAGGAACCACATCATCAGCACACTCATTTTTAAAAAGAAAGCAAGATTGTAATTATCATGAGCACTTTATTTTTGTTTTCTGGCTCTGCTCATTTTGAAACTGGTGGTGGGTGGGACACTGATGAAGGGGAGCTGCTTTGTCCTACATACTGTTAAGTATCTGATCAAGAATCTCGCACTTAGTTCGCTCAGGATGACACCAACAAATCCCTCTCCCTCACCCTGGAGTCATAAGCCTGAAGTAAATTGTCCTGTTTGAATAAGTCAGTTTTAAAAGCATGCTCATGGCCTCACTAAGTAGACATTTAACTTTGAATTAAATACGAGTAAAATTTAAATAAAGAGAGAACTGCATTTAGAAGACACCTTTCCCAACCTCAGATCATCCCAAATTGCTTTATAGCTGATGATATGACTGTTAACAACAGAAAGATTTCTTACAGTTCACTTGACCAGAATGAACCTGTCTAAATGGAAGTTAGAGAAGGGAGTGAAAAGACTGGGTTTTAAAACAACAAACAGATCAAAATAGCCTTGTTGCTTTTACCAAGCAATTGAGCAACATGGGCTACAGTGTGCTTTGTGGCAGAATTGGTTGAGAATTCCAGCAAAACCCATCTTGATATCGAGAGCAACTCACTCCATTTTTTGCGCTTTTCCTGAGTGGCGGCTTTCTGTCCGGTAACAGTGAGTTGCTCATTAAGAGGGATTATTGCTTGTTAAATCCCTTATTTACCCCCAACTTGCCCCATTAATATTCATCCTTCTATCCTACCAACGAAGCCAAGCAAGGAGCAGCACGGTGGCTCAGTGCTGCCTCCCAGAGCCAGGGACCCAGGTTCGATTCCACCCTCGGGTGACTGTCTGTGTGGAGTTTGGACATTCTCCCTGTGTCTGCGTGGGTTTCCTCCGGGTGCTCCGGTTTCCTCCCACTGTCCAAAGGTGTGCAGGTTAGGTGGATGGTAAATATGGGGACAGGGTGAGGACTTAGGTCTGGATGGGATGCTCTTTGGAAGGCTGGTGCAGACTTGATGGGCTGAGCAGCCTCTTTCTGCACTTGTAGGAGTTCTCTGAATCAATGAAAAAGTTCAACATAGAAGTCAGGAAGGGCATCTGGTGGATTCAGCTTGCTGCTTGTTCCAAGTGATCTCCATATTGCTTTTGATCAAACTGCAGCCCAGGTCGTGACTCATGGGTATTGGCCGCTTGGACCCCTCGATATGAACATTAGCATTTGGCAATCTCCAACCCCTCATGACCATCCTGGCACCTCTCGCATGCACAGATTGGGTGCTCTGGAAGTACAGTCTTGCATTACAGGGCACACCCGCAGCAGGCAGTGGGAGGTTGCTGTGGGGACACTACA
>NW_025968097.1:0-25000 GCF_021869965.1 Rhincodon typus
TCTTTGTATTTGATTAATCTTACATGCCTTCAAAAGAATTACATTTCCGTACCATTTCTTTGGATAAACTATTGGCTCACTGTGTTTGCTGGAGGAATGCATAGTTGCTGTGCACTCATTGCTCCTGCTTACTTACAGTGATGTGTGGTAGCCATGGTGTTTGGCAGTATCGGAGTTGCATTGGGCTTCTATAACAGTAGCTGAGAGTTAGTGGAGAATAGGACAAAGCCAAAGTACAAGAAATGTATTGCAGCATAATGTGTCAGGTTGCAGGGTGAACAATGACCCAATGACACACTGCGTGGCAACACAAGTACTGAGACACAAAATTATGCTGTGCTTCAATGTTTCTGTAGCACACACAGGAACTGTCACTTAGCTACTCAGTTCATGAAACAACATGATTTCCAGCAACACAGACAGGAACAGGTTCTACAGGCAACTGTATTATATCTCAATTGCTCCTCATATAGTCTCCAAAAATAACAATAAACACATGCAGTTAATACTGCAAAACAAACAAAACTTAATATAGCCATCTATTAAATGACACCATACGTTTATTAACTTTGGTCTCCATCAGTCTCCTTTTCCTTAGTTCTGATCCTGGAACTGCTATTCTTCTCAGTTTTCACAGCCACATTAGCTTTGTGACCCTACATAATATCTTTATCTTCTCCCTTTCAAGTTTTCTGCCCCTGAAAGCTTCCCATACAGATGTATTAGAACAGCCATTTTTGCCTGTCACTTCGACAGATCATGGTATCATGCTCATTTTACTGAATGAGGATAGCAAACGTGTCAAGTTATCCAACCCCAAAGACTCTTCAGCAACAACTTACCACATGTGGACACATGTTGGTACACCAATTGAAACTAAGCATTCTGACCATTGCCCATGGGTGTTGAATGCAATTGAAACGGACACCGTGCTACATTCATGACTGAAACTACTATAATCTCTCCCTCCAGACCCTAGCCAGCCTTTCATAAAGAGGATCATGTATAATTTACCGGTTAGGCTATTGTAGCACAGCTTATTGCAAGCCAGACGATGTAAATTTGTTATAAGGAATATTATGCACAACGGTACACCGTAATGGCAGCAGAATGCAATTTCAGTCAGGCGACGACAATCTTAATTGATAACAAAGCCTCAGTTCAAATGTTTGGTAGTTTTGAACATGTGAACATTAGCTGAACTTATTTTACTTGTAGTTAATAAACCTTTCAGCTCCTTAGACCTATCCCAGCAAACATATAAAATCATGAATAACCTTCATCTATCCAAACTGAATCTGTAACACTCAAATACCTTGCCTAAGTGGGTCAGATAAAATGCATTGTTACGCACACAATGCAAACGAACTTACTTACAAACTTCATTTTTCCCCGATGGCTGCAATCATCCATTTTTTGGCATGCAGGCATTAACCTGCAATGGCTTCTCTTCCTGCCCCTACATATTACCTAAGACAATCTTGGCCATCATGCAATTCTCACCATGACGACCCTGAGCAAATACATTCTGGAGACATGGCATTAGTTGCCACATGCACACTGATGATATCTACTTTTGTCTCACTGCTGTCTCTCCTAACCTCTCTAAGTTGTCAGGCTGCTGGTTCAACATCCAGCACTGGGTGAACAAAGTTGCTCCAAATAAATATTGGGAAAACTGAAGTCTTTGGCTCCTGCCTAAAACCCTGCGCTCCCAGATACCAAACTCGTTCTCTCCTCTGCAACTATGAGGCTGAACTAGATGTTCATGCATTTGTTTACTCAATCCCAAGATGAGCATCTGACCACAGAGCCACGGCAACTCTAATTTAACCTATTTCCACCTCCAAAAACATCACCCGACTCCACACTTGCCTCACCTAATCTGTTGCTAAAATCTTTATGTCAAATTGAAACGTGACCATCTTCCTAACCAATCTCCCACTTTATATAATCTGTAAAATTTAAGCCATCCAACACCATATTGCCTGTCCTAACTCTCAATATATCCTGCTCACTATCATCCTATGCTTTCTGATCTACACTGGTCCCTGTTTAATCAATGCCTCTCTACCTTTCTTTCCTCCTTCAGAAGTAGGTAGAGTAGGATGCAGGTAGAGTTACAAAATTTAAAAGACATTTGGTTGAGTACATGAATAGGAAAGGTTTAGGGCCAAACTCAGGCAAATAGGACTAATTTAGTTTGAGAACATGGTCAGCGTGGACTAGTTGGGCCGAAGAGTCTGTTTCCATGCCGTATGGCTATGACTTATTTGAAACTTCTGATCAAACTTTTGGCCATCTGGGCTAGTATCGCCAGAGGATCAGTCAAGTTCTACCCTTTATTGTTTCTGTGAAGCGGCTTGGAACATTTCACTGTGTTAAAAGGTGCTGCATGAATATTAAAGCTGTTGATGTTGAAAAGTAGGCATTCGTGACAAGGGATTTCGCTAACTTTACAAAGCATTGCCAGAAGGTGCATTAAATCATAGGGCAGGATTTCACTTGCCAATTCACAAAAAAAGGGTGTGTGAAGTGCACAGCAAAGAAAACAGTGAGCTAAACTAGTGGAAAAAATATTAACTGCGTAACATTTTACTGATAGTCGTGTTGCTGTGTATTTATATCACCTGTTACTTCTATATCTGATATTTAGATTTACTACTTTCAATAAAAAGTGAGTCTTAGTCTTGATAAAATATAGGTCATATGTCTCTAAATTGTGATGGTGACTTTGTCTGGAGATGGTGGTGACTGTCATCAGTCATATTATCTGTCATACCTGTTCATATTTGAACATGTGACACATCAGGACTGGGAAGTGGCAGAAAAATTGGAGAAGACCTGATTTGTTCTTCATTCTGCCTCACCACTACACCATCATGTAAGCAGACCTCAGAGGATCTCTATTCTAATCATGTTTGTTCCACGTCAGTGAGTTACCATGTGCCTTCTGTGGAATTCTGAATGTGGACTTCTTGTCTCAGCTCTAACTGGCAATTCTGTACCTGCATAGTATCATGCACATGGGTCATCTTCTGTTGCAATTTTAAAAGCTGCTCAAGTTCCAAAAACAGCACTGGGAGTACGAGTTGATAATCTGCTAAGTACTGATCTGCCAAACACCAGCTATGCCAGTGAGGAAATAACTGCACTGAGGTGCTGCTCCCAAATGTAATGTGTTCAGGTAAACTGTAAACTGGGATAATGTGGAAAATCAGCAGTTTGAATGTAATCTGCAATGGCTCACAAATAAGTTGAGGACCACTGTCAGTAATGACCTCTCTAGGGACATTAAATTAATGAAAGATGGAGTTCAGAGTATGTGCAACAGTTGTGCTTAATGTACTGTAAATTGATGTATGATGGGGTACTTGATGAAGTCTCCAAGGTGATGATCCAGTTATTTCCATGGACATTAAGCCAGAGTCTTACGGCATCAGAAGAGCCCCTTCGGCCTATTGTGTCCACGCTGGTCAGCGAACACCTGTCCACACTCGACCTATCTTCCAGCTCTTTGCCTGTTACTTGAATGCTATGGTGCTTCAATGATTATTTAAACACTTCTTCAATGTTGCAACAGTTCTCACCTCTACCACACATTCAGGCAGTGAGTTCTAGATTCCTAATCACCCTCTGGGTGGAAAAAAAAATCCTTATATCTCTTCTAAATATCCTGCCCTATACCTTCAATCTATGCCCCCTACTGATAACCCTCTACAAAGGGGAAAGCTTTCTTCACTTGATTGATTTTTATTGTCACGTACCAAAATACAGTGAAAAGCTTTGTTTACCAGCAGTACAGGCAGATCACAGCAAGCAAAGGATGTATAGATCAAAAAGACTTAGAGGCTTGGAGGTTACATTATTTGAGGCTAGAGTCCAGTCAACAGTCTGATAACGGCCAGAAAGCTGCTCCTGAACCTGCCTGTCCACGTGATCAGGCTTCTGTATTTTCTGCCTGACGGAAGAGTTTGTAGGAGGTCATTACCAGGGTGCCATGGGTTTTTGGCAATGTTGGCTGCCTTTCTGCGGCAGCGAGCTGTGTAAATAGAGTCCATGGATGGAAGATTGGCTTCTGTGATGGCCTGGTCTATGCAGACCACTTTCTCTAGTTTCTTACAGTCTTGGGCAGAGCAGTTGCCATACTACGTCACTATGCACCCAGACAGTATTCTTTCAATGGTGCATCTGTAGAAGTTGGTGAGGGACCCTACGGACATGATAAATTACCTGAGCTGCCTGAGGAACAGGAGGCGTTGTTGTGCCTTCTTGACTGTTGTATTTACGTGGGAAGTCCAGGACAGGGTCGTCGGTTATCGTCACTCGAGGAAATTGATACTCTTCACCCTCTCAATCTCAGTTCCGTTGATGTGGATGGGGGTGTGTTCTCCTTCTTTCTTTCTGAAGTCGATGATCAATTCTTTAGTTTTGCCGACACTGAGAGACAGATTGTTCTCATTGCATCCTGTCACCAAGCCCTCTGTCTCCCACTCTCTACTTCTACTCTATCTATGCCCCTCATAATTTTGTATATCTTAATCAGGTCACCTCTCAACACGCTCTGTTCGAAGGAAAGCAGCCCGAGCTAAAATAGTCTCTCTTCATAATTAAAATGCTCCAGCCAGGCAACATGCAGGTGAATCTGCTCTGCACCCTCCCTAGTGACTGTTGAACACCAGGCCTTCAATGTGGTCTGCTTTCATTAATTTGTGAAGATTGTGGTCATGTTCTTGCTTTGCTCTTCCTACCACAGAAATATTAAAGGTAATAAAGATGTAATGCAGTCCCTTACAGCTTCAAAGAAATCTGGCTGACAAATCACCTGAAGAGGAGTCGTCGAAACTAGTAACATTCAAATGGGGCATGGAAAGTGGTGAGCTCTTATTACTCCTCTGCAAGGTGTACTGATCAGTAACCATAATAACTAAATAATTACTAAGGAAGTCACACTTCAGCCAACAGGAACAGTTTCTCAATCTCTTTAAAAAGTGTAATATTTTCATGTTTGGTATTTACAAGTAAAGTCTGTCCATACCTATAAATTTAATTTTATGAATGAAATTGGAAGAAGTAGTTACAAAGGCACAGTATTGAAGCAGTACAAGTCCACAAAGTCAAAGTCAGAGTAAAAAAAACCTAACTACATTACTTTATTATTTGAAAATAACAAGCATCCCTCACAAGTCATATTGACTATAATTGAACAAAGCTTGTTGCAACATTTAATTTGATGGCTGGTGGGGAACTTAAAGGCATCAGTAGTTTAATTGTATTAAACAGATTCTTTCTGAAAAGCAATTATCAGAATGTTGCTAAGGTCTAGGGTGCTGCAAAACCTTTAAATCAGCTTTCCTTTCTGGTAGCAGCCATTTCACCAATTACTCGAGAAAAAAAAAAAGAGGTCAAGAACCTTGAATCTAATCACTCACTAAAAGCTGAAACCTGCACCAGCCCTGCCTTTCTTGTGCGCCATTACGTTTTATCAAGTGTTCTGTGTGAACTTTCCAATACGTTTAGGAAATGTGACTGTTTCAATCTAATACTTTTGCACTTAATCTAACCACGCAAATTTGTTCATTGTTACTGCTGGGTGCCAAATAACATCTTAATAAAGTTCATATTCAGAGATTGGAAATTTAAAGAATGGAAACATACAGACGATACAACGGTGTAGTCACAACTGGTGGAATGCCTGGTTTTCTTCTCCCTCTGCTAACTTATCAAGCTTACAAGTGCTAATCAGAGGCTGAGGAACAGGAGGTTTTAACGATGCCTTCTGGTGCTTGTTAACAATGACACTGTCAAAAGCCCTGAAAGCCGATGGCCCTCCTCACCCCATGGTTGCAAGAGGTCATGCACAGGTTGCACTAAGGACTTAGCAAGTGAAGGCAAACAAGAAGCAAATGCAGCTGGAGGAAATGAAATTAGCTATTTTTTAAATTCAAAGAAGTATAACAAATTGTTAAAAAAGAACAGGCCAACAGAATGTGTATCTTCCAGGCATTTTTCTCAAACAGCCTATTCGGACTAGTTCAGTCGGTCAGCTGGTTAAAGAATTGACGAGTTGAACCAAGCAGATCGCGGCCCTGAGATGAGATGTCAGGTCTACTAATATCAATAAGCATCATGGAGGGAATGGCACAACTGGTTAGGATTTCTGAGTCTGATTACTCCATTGTCGGAAAGCTGAGAACAGAAACTGACACAATTATGATGCTCCCATGGTCGAATACCCCTCTCAAATGTCTAAGACCCGAAATGAAGACTAGTTTGGGTTTGCCAATGGTTGCACAACTAGCAGTAGGTCAACAACTTCGGTAGCTAAGCATAAAATGCTTGCCTCATAATTTGTCATTAACATATTTATGTTTTAAACCTAAACCTTTCAACTTTGTGTACAAATAAACCTTCAAGCTTCCACAACATATATTGAACAAATTTACTCAAAGAATTACAACGTTTTCTTTTACTATAGTATCACTTGCATGCTTTGCGGAATGCAATTAATATTCAAAACAGCTAAAAGCAAACTTAAAAACTATACAGACTTAGTTGGAAACAAAAATAAAATTACAGTGAAAAGTCTAGTGTCTGGATATTGAGGGATCCTTGCAAGTTGTAATGTAACGTCATTAGCAGATATTCCTGAGGAGAAGCTCCACCTAATTTTTGCACTGTGTGACATAATTCACTGCCTCACAATGACTCTCAGGTATTCACTATTCTGTATCTGCTGGTCAATGCTGCTGCACTTTAGGCAATGCTGATAATTATAATACACCCTAGCACTCCATCATTCATAGTGTATGAAACACAATGCACTTGACTATTTTATTCCCCTATAAAATACAGCAATAAAGCGCAGGAAATGAAATCACGATGGCCTGTGTGCAATAACAGCTCTCTCAGGATTCAAATGCCAGGATCCAGCACACTTTGCATCTACTCTTAGATTTGATGGCTTTTCTTGTTCATTAAGCTTCCTGCTGAAAGCTGGGGATTTTCACTGCAATAGTGCATGGGGTCATTTTTAAAAACCAATCCACATTTTCTATTGATCACAGCTAATTTTTAGATGGCCTGGGATCTTATACACATATCAAATTCTAAGAAACTGCCCTAATAAATGATTGCAGAATACACTTAAGTTTTTCAGATAGACTCATCTAAACTCTTTTACAAAAGAATTGAAAAGCCACAAAAGAAAAGCATCCTTTTATTCTGTTTCAATTAATTTTGACTATTATTATTATTATGAGAAACAAATACTGATACCACAAGCATGGTTTCAGCAGTATTTGTAAGTTGAAGTCATTTATTTTCAATTAGTTATGATTTTGACATCTGCGGAATGTCATCACCATGGTCATGAGAAATTGTAATCAAACTACTGGGAAATCCACATTGTTTGTTCAAAATGGAGTGCATTGAAAGCAAGATGACTCCATGACAAGTTTTTGATGAAAATATTCAGGTCCCTAAAATTGCTTTAACCACCATTTGAAAGGCCAAATCTTCAGATAATTTGTTCAACTTTAATTGAGTAAACCAAAATTATTAAAAATAAATAAGTTTTATGTCAAGCTGATGCGTTTCAACTAACTGACTTCACAGGTATTGCATTTTAATTATAGACAATCATTGTACCAAGAATGGAGTGATTACTCCAAATGCTGAAATACCTCACGTGATATGGGCTGGCCATGACAAGGCACAGGATGTCTTTGTGTGTATTGCTACCATCATCACGCTGTGCGTATTCACAATAAACAAGCCTTGAAAGAATGGCAGCATTAAGCCAAACATTTGAACTATACGTCCTTCTGCATACACAATTTTCTGATCACTTATTTTTATTCAAAGAGGAATTACATTATTCCTTTACATAAATTATATATAAACAACGAATAGGAAGTTGAAAGCAACATACTAATCCGTTACCTATTAAAAATATTTTCCTGCCATTATTTAAAATATTGAAACACCGAGTTCAATAAACAACTTGAATTTTTAATGACTGCACTGTATTTGACAGAAATAGGAGACAGTACGCTATACGTAAACTTACATTTAGCTGATCTTGTGACATTATTTCCAATCATCATTTATAAAATTGAATTGAATAGGCCATGGTGGTTGATACCACTCACTGGGTTTTGCTCACAATTCAATTCCATAATCAACATAAATGCAACAGGAGTTAATATTTCATTTCCAACTTTAATTTTTGAATGAGTAGAGGTTATTGTAACTGGCATCAATTGTTTGCACATCAAAAGCAAGATACATTCAAATTAAATTTAGTCAAACTTCCAATTTCAGCTTTTGGCATGATTGATCAATGTCACCCTATGTATTTGTCATGAGCTATGATATTTGCATCTGATTGACAGCATCCTTTGCTAAATATGAAGTATCAAAAGAATATTTTTTGTTTGAGAACTATTTTGCCAGAATTAGTATTGGAGGCAATACTATATCAATTATCAATCCATTATCAATATTCCCTCTAAGCCATGAGGTTACACAGCCATTCAGAGTGTCCATGCACATCAGTCAGCGTGCAAATGCATTAACTTCTAGTACCATAAGCCACTGCTGTGCATGGCTCTTGGGGGCCAACACAACAGCAGGGAAAATTAGAAGCAGCATAATCCATCATCTCATCCTCCACCCCTTCTCCAGGAATTTCTGAAATCAAAGAAATTTCTGAATGTTTCCTTTTTGCTTTTGAAAAACATTTTTAATGAAAAGACCAAGGAATGGAAAAAAAATGCAAGATTGTTCTTGCTGGGAATCATGGGATCACTCCCTGTCCTGTAATCCAGTGTTAGTGGAGTCAAATAGGATCAGAAGAAGTAAAGTATTTCATTCTTCAGCATAAGCTGTCAAGTGCAGATGGAACCAGCAGATCAAAACCTTTTGCTGTTGTCATCGGAGTACAAACATTCACTCAGTTCCATTTACTTATCTGGTGGATGCACCTGGCTTTCAGACCAACTCTTCCAGTAAATTTTCTGATTTTTATAGTATCATGAAATACTTCAAAATTGATTGCCTAACCCAACCTTTCCACCTTCAAAACCAGCCTTTTATTTTGGGAGTTTGTAATAATTATACCTAAAAAACTACTGAGAATAGTTTGAGAGTTCTGTAAAAATTACAACAAATAAAAATCTGCAGATGTTGGATATCTGAAATAGAAAATGTTTGAAATGCACAGGGCCAAGTACTGCTGGTGGAGACAGCAGTCTGAATTCTGCATAGATTTTTTTGCTCGACTGGCTCTTCAATAATAGGAATCAGTATCTAGCTCAGGAATGCACAAATGACCCTTCAACTTTTGTATGTCAGATTCGCCCTTTTCCCCTTTAAGTGCCTAACCTTTACTCTGCAGATTCTGTAACAAAAGTAAGAATTTGACATAATGGAAAGGTATACTAAATAATGTACAGATAAGTACATTTGATATAAAATGATCTTTTCACAATTCAATTTCAGAAAATAGTGGAAATTAACAATATTTGCAAAACAATCAAAAGACAACAGTAAATGTGTTTATTTGAAATAGCAGCCTTGTCCAATGTACCATTCTCTACTGTTCCCTCCTGTTTACAGTCTACTTCATAGAGCTATTGTCTAGAGTTATATTGGGCAAACACTGCACTTTGTGAATTTTCTACTCCAATGAAAACTGCTTGGATCACATCAGGAATATCTTTGGAAACCCTGATAAATAACAAACATCAAAATTCCTAATAGTGCTTTTATTATTCCAAGAGTTGCAATTGTACATATTATCTCATAAAACAGAAGTCTAAATGGCATTAAAGTTGATGGATTTACATTAAGGAGTTTACTTCAGACAGCTGGTCCAGACAGCTAATTGACCTTTTATACAATGAAAATGTTTTTATGTGCACAGAATGACCCACTTCATTTCTGGAGGTCTGACTTCCTAAGATTGAAATGCACATTATTGCCAGTGATAATTTACAATATATCAAATTCTATCAATGTAGTCGTACTTAACGATCAAGCATACGTCTCTGGATACATGTTACAACCTTGATTTTTATACAAATATAATCAAGGGTATTGCACAATATAACTCATTTCAGAGGAGGAAAAAGACAGTAGCTCCTTATTCAAGGAGTATGAGAACATTGTTACCAATTATGTGCTTTAGAAATTTTCTTCGCTCTCTGGCTTTGACTAAACTTCGAATACACGTCCCTACATGTTCTTGTTCCTCCTATAAGCTCATTGTGTTAAAATCAAGATCCATTGCACTGTCTCTAACTCACACTTTCTTTTCCTAGGACCTCAAAGAAGTGGAGTTCCGCATCTTTTTCAGTCTCTCCTTCCTGTTCCACTTCACAAGCTTTTAAAACCCAAACTGCTACTTGTTTTAACTCATCTTCTCTTATATTTTTCAATCTTGTACGTGTCCTGCACTATAGGCCTTGGTTCTTCACCTGGATGTATATAAATAATAGACTTAATATGATAAGAATAAATACTATGGCAGATCAATAACTTAACCTTGGGATCATGCTGACATTCACAAATGGCTTCAGTTTTGCTCTCATAAATCAAGGTGCCATTAGAAGTCTTTGATTGAATTACGAGCCTACACCATTCGCTACTCATATTTACTGTGCCCATACAGATGTCTATTCTATGCTTTCATTTTTCTCCCTTTCAGCAGATTAAAGAGCAAGGAGGTGCATCGTATTTGCTACTTTCTCCTGTATCATCTATTGTGCATCAACTGTTAGATGCATTTAAGTATAAGCTACATAAAAACCTGAGGGAGAAAGGAATGGAAGAATATGTTGACAAGATGAGATGGAGGAGGATGGGAGGTGCTCATTTCCAGCATAAACACTAGCATAAACACTAGCATGACTATTTGGGTTTGATGACCTCATATGTTATAGATTCTACAACCTAAGAACATTTTAAATTGTTTAGAATAGCCAACAGAGATGGTGGTGCAGTGGTAATGACACTGGACTAGTAATCTTCAATCCCAAACTCATGAGTGTGAACTCCACCTTGGTGGATTGTGAAATCTGATTTCAACAAAACTTAGAAAAACTAATCTAATGGTAACCATCTAATCACTGTTGATTGCCATAAAAACCCATCTGAAGGAAATCTGACACTCTTAACTATTACACAAAAACACACCAAATAGAAGGAGCAAGCTATTCAGCCCTTTGAGCTGATTCCGCCATTCAACTGATCTTGGTTGATCATCTGACTCAGTACCCTGTTCCCACTTTCTCCACGTACCCTTTGATCCATTTAGCATTAAGAACTACATTCATCTCTTTCTTGAACATAAGAACAAAAGAACATAAGAATTAGGAGCAGGAGTAGGCCATCTGGCCCCTCAAGCCTGCCCCACCATTCAATAAGATCATGGCTGATCTTTTTGAGACTCAGCTTCACTTACCCGCCTGCTCACCATAACCCTTAATTCTGTTACTGTTCAAAAATCTATCTAGCCTTGCCTTAAAATCAGTGAGGTTGCTTCAACCGCTTCACTGGGCAGGGAATTCCACAGATTCACAACCCTTTGGGTGAAGAAGTTCCTCCTGACCTCAGTCCTACATCTGCTTCCCTTTATTTTGAGGCTATGCCCCCTAGTCCTAGTTTCACCTGCTAGTGGAAACAACCTCCCTACCTCCACCTTATCTATTCCCTTCATAATCTTATTTGTTTCTATAAGATCTCCCCTCATTCTTCTGAATTCCAACGAGTATAATCCCAGCCTACTCAGTCTCTCCTCATAATCCAACCCCCTCAACTCTGGAATCAACCGAGCGAATCTCCTCTGCACCCCCTCCAGTGCTAGTAAATCCCTTCTCAAGTAAGGAGACCAAAACTGCACACAGTACTCCAGGTGTGGCCTCACCAGGACCCTCTACAGCTGCAGCATAGCTTCCCTGTTTTTAAACTCCATCCCTTCAGCAATGACAGACAAAATTCCATTTGCCTTTTTAATTACCTGCTGCACCTGCAATCCTACTTTTAGCGATTCATGCACAAGGACACCCAAGTCCGTCTGCACTGCAGCATGCTGCAATTTTTTACCATTTAAAACATAGTCCATTTTGCTGTTATTCCTACCAAAATGGATGACCTCACACTTATCAATATCGTACTCCAAGACAATTGAAGACATTCAATGTTTTGGCCTCAATCGCTGTCTGTGATAGAGACGTCCACAGGCTCTCCACACTCTGGATCAAGAAACTTCCCCTCATCTCAGTCCTAAGTGGCTTACCTTGTATCCTTCAACTTTAATTCCTGGTTCTGGACTCCCCAGTCATCGGGTACATCCTTCCTGTGTTCACCCTGTCTAGTCCTATTAGAATTTTCTATGTTTCTATGAGATTCTACCTCATTCTTCTATACCTCAGTAAATATAGTCTTAACTGATTCAAACTCTTTTCAAACATCTATCTTGATATCCTTCGAACTAGTCTGATAAATCTTCACTGCACGCCCTCAATAATGCGACATCCTTTCTCAGATAAACAGACTAAAATTCAGTATTCTAGGTATGGTCTCATCAAGGCCATATACATTGACAGCAAGAAATTACTATTCCTGTCATCGAATCATCTCATTATAACCACCTGCTGCACCTGCATGCTTACTTTCTGCAACAAGTGTACATGGACACCCAAGTGTCATTGCACCTCTTCCTTTACCAATCAGTCGCCATTCAAATCATAATCGACCTTCCAGTTTTTGTACTTGATCTGCCATGCATTTGCCCATTCACTCAACTTGTCCAAATCACCGTGAAATACCTCTGCATTGTCATAACTTACCCTTCTACCCAGATTTGTGCCAGTGGAAACTTGGGAGATTTTACATTTAGTTCCCTCGTCTAAATTACAATTACATTGTTGTGAAAAGCTGCATTTTTAAGGTCTTAGTGAAAATTTGTAGCTTAGGTTGTGGGTGCAGCTGTTTGTTGGCTCGCTGAGCCTGTTGTCCGTGGTGTGCAGACATTTCGTTACCGTTCTAGGCAACATCATCAGTGTGACCTCTAATTGAAGTATTGGTGTTCTGCTCCATTCTGAATTTATATGACCCTGTGGTGTGGTGGGTCTTGTCACCTCCAGTTCTGTTTCTTAGCAGCAGTCTGTATACGGGGTCTATTTCTATGTGTTTGTTAATGGAGTCCTGTGTTTAGAACCAGGCTTCCAGAAATTTGCTTGCATGTCTGTTATTCATTTTTCCCAGTCGAATTGAGGGCCCTCAGTGTCTGTGTGTATCAAGACAAGTGAATATTGGTCGTGTCTTTTTACTGCCAGCTGGTGTTCATATATCCTGGTCATCAGTTTCCTCCCTGTTTGTCCAATGTAATGTTTATTGCACTTGTTGCATGGGATTCTGTATATCACGTTAGTCCTGTTTACTGTCAGTATGGGGTCTTTAATCGTTGATAACATTTGACGCAGTGTTGATGTAGATTTGTGTGCAATCATGGTCTAATGTGGTCTAAGGAATCTGGTCATTTCTGATATATTTTTGATGTAGCATTACTAGAATCTTCTGTTGTACCATGTCCTCTGACATGTAGGCATGCCTACAAAACAAACAACAAACAACAGACCGCTGCTAAAAAACAGAACCCGAAGTGACAAGACCCAACATGCCAGAGGATCATATAAATAATTTGGAACGGAACAGAACACCAACGCTTCGATTAGAGGTCACACTGATGATGGTGCCTAGAATGGTAACAAAATGTCTGCACACCACGGGACAACCAGCTCAGTGAGCCGACGAACAACTGAAAAGCTACATTCCTAGCACCCATCCCTGCAGTCCTCCACTCATCACTATTTGCCACTCGAAAAAAGACATGTTTATTTTCAACCTTTGTTCCCTGCCAACCAGTTTTCTATTCATGCAGTACACTATCCTAATCCCATGTATTTTAATTTTGCACACTAATCTCTTATGTAGTACATGATCAAAAGCCTTCTGAGAGTCCACATAAACCACGTGCATAAGCTTTCCTTTATCAACTCTAATTACATCCTCAAAAAAATTCCAGTAGACTTGTCAAGCACAATTTCCTTGTCATAAATGCATGCTGATTCTGCCTGTTGTGTGACCAGACTCAGAGTACACTGCATTTAAACTTTTTACGGTGTTCTGGCATTTTCCGGACCACCAATATCAGGCTAACCTATCTATAAATCCCTCCTCTCAACCTCCTTGCTAATTAGTGGGGTTGCATTAGTTACCCTTCAATCTACACGGACTGTTCCATAGCATCTTGAAAGATTATGATCAATGCAGCCACTATTTCTGGGGCCACTTCCTGAGATACTCTGGGATGTGGATTACTGGGTCTTGCGGATTTATCATCCTTTGATCCCATCATGCTCCCCAACACCATTTCTTTATTTATACCGATTTCCCCCAGGTCCTCCCTCTCACTAGATCCTGCGTTCCCAATATTTTTGGGACGTTAATTGCTCCTTCCTTCGCGAAAGCAGAACTAAAATCTGCATTTATTTGGTCACTATCTCTTGGTTGCCAGTTGTAACTTCCTTGTTTCTGACTGTAATGTACCTACACATGTCTTGACTAATCATTTTATCTTCACGAAGCTACGGAAGCTTGTATATTCCCTGCAAGCTTACACTGGTATTCTATTTTCCATCTCTTAATTAATACCTTTGTCCTTCTTTGTTGAAATCTAAAGTATTCCCAATCCTCAGGTCTGCTGCCTTTCTTGACAAATTATGTATACTCCTTCCTTCGATCAAATACTTTCTCTAATTTCCCTCATCACCCATGCTTGGGTCACAATTCTTTGATTTTTGTGCCAGGCAAGAATGAACAAACAATTCTGGTCTGCATGCGATTCCAGACCCCTAGTTTTGTGGGTGACACTTAACTGCTTTCTGAAATAGCCAAAAAAGCTACTCTGTTACCTGATTCAACTACAAGTCAACTACTATTGACAGAATGTTATCTCTGAGAAGAAAAGCTCCTGTGAGTCAGCTTTAATCACATCATTAGTTTTGGGCATAACTCAAAGTTGTGACATCAACAACATCACAGGTGAACAACATAGTTTGTTTACTTGGATAAACTGCTCCAAAATTTTAAGAGCAAAAGTGATGCCTGATGTCTGAAATCAAAGCAGACATTGTTGGAAACACACCAGATGTCATCACGACACAAAAGATAGTAACATCATTTTTTTTTGGGGGCTGGGGAAACATATTTTTGGGATACTTTCATAATGACTGGGACCATGCCCCTCACACTGAAGTGGAGTTCCATCTCAGTCTGTTTAAGATGCTGAATGATCTGCAACATATTTCCAGTATTTCTGCTTTAACCTCAGAATTTTAAGTATCATTTTTCTGAATCATCATTGGAAAAGGAAATAAAATGATAGTGTGCTATGCAAGTTCTACCTCATTACCTCGCCATGGTTCTACAGCATGAGCAGCGAATCTCAGCAGCAGTGCACACTCCCATGCTGCTAACTGAGCTGCTTCATTTCAGATGAAAATGATCAATATAATGAGAAATGATGCAACTATCATGATGTTTGCTGGATGAACTGAGATGTACAGACAACATTGAAAGGCACCATTAGATTTCTTCTGTTTTAAGGGAAGAAGAGGCTCACCAAAAAAAGATAAATTACAAAACGAGATCTTACTTGAACTTGGACTCCACTTCACTAACAGCCTTCTGATATTGCTCAGCAGTCAGCTTGTAGAATTGGGCACTCTAGGGGGAAAATAAAAACCATTAAAAAATAGATAAAAATTACATTGAGATGAGCCTCTGTTTCACCACCCCCTCCAACATAACAGTCTTAGGATGCAAATGATTGTCAGTCCCAGGTTTGCTGTATTAGATACAAATCGATGGCAATGTGATTAGACAGGAGCGCAACTGGTTGGGGTGCATGGGTCATTGCACAGGGTGATGAATGGCTCAAAACCAGTCTTGCTGTCTGACGCACTGACGTACTGTAATCTCATTTGGGACCAGATTTATCTTTCGTTATTGAATCAATAAAGATGAACACAACAGTTCTAAGAATCAATAGCAATTTTTGATTATTTCAGCTTGAAGGCTCATTTTTGTTTAGGCACGATAGTTTGAATAGTTTATTCACTGTTTTGGTTGCTGTTCAACAGCTCAGTTGGGGTTTCAATATAAAGAAAGGCTTTTCTAATTTGATTGCAAGCCAACTTATCAAAAAGTCATTTGTCAGCAGAGACCAGATTCATCATTTGTTTCGTACATTCCTCTTCCACCATCATTTACTCATTACACACTCAGCCCTGATGTTTGAAGACATTTATTACCACCTGCTTTTATTGTGATAGAAAAGGGAAATACAGAATGCGACACAGTCCCTCAGGCAGGCATGATCTTGCGTAAATTATCTGCTTCAAAAGAGCAAGCGAGTGTTTAGAATCCATCACACTGGGCACAAACAATCATTTCAAAAGTGAATACACTGCTCATTTTTTTTCCAGCCATGCCTTATTACTAATGCAATCTAGCTTCACCATATTTTGCAAATATATTTACAGTACATGTAGGATCAAAACCATAATTCAGGATTTGGTTTAAAAGGAAAAGAAACCTTTTGTAAATAATGTATAAAAGGTCTCGAGCTCCATTGAGGTTAGATCTTATTTGTGTTACACAAATTAGTAGCATCATACTAACTGTTATGTTTATTCATCACAATGAAGTTTGTGGGATTCTGTTATGTGCAAATTAGTTATCCTACTTACCTCCATAATGCGCCATTTTCCACTTCATTGTAAATTTCTGTCTTTGCATTTAGGAGCGACTAATTATATAAATGAAAACCATGACCTTTAATATACATGTGCGGATCAAACAACAGACAAAATGGTGTTGAATGACAGCAGAATGGAACTACTTGTTGGTATGTAGGAAAGGGAATGGCAAGGAGATAACTACAGGATGGGGTGGTGGACCAGCTTCAGTTAGGTCACAACTGGAGTGTTATGTTCTAGTTATCATATTTTAGTTAAGATGCTTGTGTCCTTGAGAAGGTCAGAAGACTTGCCAAATGGTTGTAGCGATGAGGGATTTTAAGTACAAGATTAGGTTAAAGGATCTGGGGTTGTTCTCCTGACAGCAAAGGAAGTTGAAGGGAGATTGGATAAATGTGCACAAGATGATGACACGATTGGTTTGGTAAATGAAGAACAAGTGTTCTCGTTAGCTGATGATACAAGGACCAGAAGACACAGATGTAGGTTTCAATCAGGAGATGCAGTGGAGATTGGACGAATCATAGTTTCAAACAGCAACTGGTAATGGCTCAAACTCATTGCCCCCAGGGTGATGGAAGCAAACATGAACAATTATTTCACAAGGAAACTGAATAGACATGTAGGAGAAATGAATTTGCACAGCTATAGGGATGGTAAGAAGAAAAATGGAATCATAGAATCCCTCGAGTGTGGAAACAGGCCATTCGGCCCAACAAGTCCATACCACCCCTCTGAAGAGTATCCCACAAAGACCCATTCCCCTACCCCTACATTTCCATTGTCTAACCCACCTAACCTAAACATCCCTGGGCACTATGGGCATTTAGCAAAGCCAAACCACTTACTGTGCACATTTTTGGACTATGGGAGAAAATCAGAGCACCCAGAGGAAACTCAAACAGACATGGGGAGAATGTGCAAACGCCACACAGACAGTCGCCCGAGGCTGGAATTGAACCCATTGTGAGGTAGCAGTGTTAACCACAGAGCTACCGTGTCGAACAGAACTGACTAATTTGCTTAACAGTTAGCCAGAATGAATTTGATGGGTTCAATGGCCTCCTTCTAAGTTGTAAATGATGAAGAAGGACAGATACTGAATGTTAGCTGTGAAATCCATTTCATTTGCACATGGAACAAATGACAAAGCAGTCTGATTACATCAAACTTGAACTATCCCATCAGTAAACAGTCTCCTGCTATGCCAACACTTTGAGATTTTATGAACAACAGATGTTAAGAAGACATCATAAAATGGCATATCATTCATATTGCTTTCTGAAGGATCTTGATCCTGCTATTAAATTCTATAGAGCAGTTGCATTAGTGTTATAAAAATGGATATAATAAACATGAGCCATTCTGAATGGTTCCTTTTGGTTACAACAAAAGTGGATGGCAAATTATTGCAGATATCAGACCTTGCTGTGTTGTTAACAAATAATGGGGCAGGAGGTGAAAAATGTTAAATCTTATTCTGTTGGTTTGGAGTTCCTTTCCCACCTAAAAGAAAGGACAGATACACAGACTCTTGGATTCACATCAGGGGACTAATCACAGTCCACACCAAACAGTCCAAAATTACAGGTCTGCACAGAGTTGATCGTGCCCTCCTTTCAGAAATCTCAGTAAATGGTGCTTCTCAAATGTTTGGCCTCAGATCTTCAGGTAAACATCCTCCATGGCAGACTTTGGGATACACAAAAACGCAGAGTCGCCAAGCTATGGATGAAAGCCAAGTTCGGTCCCCATGAGGATGGCCTCAACCGGGATCTTGAATTCATGGTGGTCCCACAACACTCGTCTCTCTCTCTCACACAGAGACACACACACACACACACACACACACACACACACACACACACACTCGTCTCTCTGTCTCACACACACACACTCGTCTCTCTCTCTCCCACACACACACACACACACACACACACACACTCTCTCGTCTCTCTCTCTCTCACACACACGCACACACACACACACACTCGTCTGAGGTGAATTTGTTTCGTTCCAAAAGCACACAATTTATAGACACAGTCACAGTCAATGGGGCATTTTATAAATTCCAACTTTAGGAATAAAACCAGTCTGACTCCAAAATAAAACAAACAGATTCTAAACAAGGCCTCACACCTAACATGCATTGCCTGACCCAAAATGTCACCCCTTCTTTACACTGATAAAATGTTTCGCTCCCTCAGGACAGTTAACTTGAAAGGAATTCAGGGATTTACATAAACATATTGATCAATTAAAATCTTCCATCTGATTAAAGATTTAACAGCATCTTAGGTTTGTTTAAGACATTCTCATCAGTGTTGTGACCGTTTGATCTTTTCCTTATAAATTCTGTGTCTGATACTACCTCTCTCACTAACACCTGAAGGAGGACTGAGGCTCCAAATGCTTGTGTTTTCAATGAAACCTGTTGGCTATAACTTTGTGTCATGTGATTTCTGATCTTGTCCACTCCAGTCCAAAACCGGCACCTCTACATCATCTCCATAGTTAAGGAATGGTTTTGACTTTAAGAGCCAAAGAAGCTCTGTAGCAGATTCCTGAAGTGAACATTTTAGACTGTAAATGCATCAATTGCTACATGTAATATGGCATTGAAGTGAACTAACTTGGATATTGCAGAGATGCTACAACAGGAGGGAGGGGTAAAATATCACAATGGTGAGCATTTAGACCACAGTCTATTTTTTAAAAAGCAAAACTTTGCACAAGTTGAAGGTACAGCCTACATTCCTGATGGACAAACCTATGGGACAGGCTCAAATTAATAGTGCAGCACATAATATATTAAGGGTCTATGCTCATCAGTATGGCACATTTATCAAAACCAAAATAGCTATCCAGAAAATACTTGGAATCATTTATGTAAGTGCACTCTTCAAACAAAATAGATACAAACTGAAATTGTGAGGAGATCATCAACCAAGGTTGAGGCAGTGAGACAGATACAAGCGTGAAATTAGAAACATGCCTCATAGAAGCTTACAGCTGCAAGCTCTTTTACTGATGCTGCAACTTTGAATACTTTCCATTCATTGAACATGTACATTTTTTTTCCTTCTTCACTCATTCCAGCTTCTGTGCTTTCTTTATTTCTTCCCTCATAGAATCATGGGACTGTTCAGCACAGACGAAATCCATTTAACCTACTACATATCATTAGTTCTTTCCAACAGCAATTCAATTTGTCCATTCTTCAACTCTTTTACACACATCCCTATAATATTAACCACACCCCCACCGCGCCCAATCAAGTATTCATTCCATCGCCTTTTGAAGGCCGTGCATTTCAAACCTTGATCACTAAATGAGCAAAAATGTTTATGTTGCCTCTGGATCTTTATTCTGTCATCTTAAAATCAGTGCTTGCTAATTATCAACCATTCAGCCACTGGCAATGGGTTCTCTTAAATTCCTTCCTGATTATTAACACAAAATCAAAATTTCCGAGGTCCAGTGATTTTTGCTGAAGTACAAGTGTGCGGGTGCCAGAAACCTTCAAATACCTGCCTATTTGGCCACTTCTCAAAAAACAAAACAGAGCATAACTGTTGGTGGGCCAAGAGAACGTGGCATCCACCAAAGTTAAGATCGATTCTCTCCTTACTGGATATGTGCACTTTTAAAGTAGGCACACTTCACACAAGGTTGGTCCAGCAGGAGAAAAACCAAGAACCATCAAAATGGTCATCCTGACTGCAGAGTAGGAAATGGTGTTCCCCTACATGATACCCATAGCTACATATGGCAGGCCTAATACTGGCGTTTGGTTGAGTTAGTAGAAATAATTTGCACCTTCAAAGCAATGGATCACCTCATTCGTTGGATATCACCCCTTCCCCTCACCCCCAACAAGCCCTCATACAGACAGAGACTGATGTTTCAACAATATTTTAAGTCAATTGCATTGTTTGATGATGTTGAAACACTGCTGCAAAAGAACGCAACACTGCTTCTTGTCTTTTCTGTGGGAAATTACCAAGTAGCCCCAGGGTCCAGAGGTCCTTCCAATTTAATAAGACATCAATCCTTACCTTCTGCTATTTATCCATCACATCCATTTCTACAGCTTCTCCAGCCCAGTGATATTGGAGGATCACAAGTGAAACCAAGTGCATCTGTCACAATTTAGTCCCTAGCTGACAAAATCCAAAGTGTTTTCTAAAAGAATACCTGCTCTCGTGATCTGAGCTGCCCGAAAAACATGAACAACTATGTCTTTTGTTAGTTCAATGGGCATGTGCGTCTTTGGCGAGGCCACCATTTATTAACAATGCCTTAACCAAGCCATTGCAGAGGAGAGTAAAGAATCAACCACATGGCTGTTGGTCTGCAATCATATGCACGTCAAACTGGGTAATGACATCAGACTTTCTTCCCTAAAGTCAAGTAGTACACCAAATGTTTCAGATGACAACTAGGTCATTTCAGGGTCACCATTACTAATAATAGATTCTCATTCCAGGTTTACTAAAATGAACTGGATTTAAATTCCTTAGCTGTTGCGAGACTTGAATTCATGTCTGCAGATTATCAGTTGCTGTCTCTGGAAAACTAGCCCAGTAATGTAACAACATTGCCTCTGTTCTTTATGACTTACAGTTCATATAGTATCCGTCAGGCAGAACAATTATCTGAAGACATTTTACAGGGATGAGAAAGGAATTAAAGGATGAACCATAATGGGAAAGAATAGAGAGATGGCCAGAAGCTTTGTTGAGGACATGGGTTTTATAAAGGTTTATGAAGGCAGGGAGAGAAATGGCAGAACTATTGAGATCAGAAGAATAGGACCAGACAGTAATGCTAAAGTGGCTGAAACATCCACTACCAATACTTGTTCCAAGTGAGGTCATTCTCATTACCACATCTGGCCAAAGTCAGAGAACTGGAAGGATTGGATAGATAACTGTAGGAAAGCAGAGAGTTTATGTGGGGTAAAATCAGAGAAGATTTGAAGATAAGGAAAGCAATTTTCATTTTTGTGCAATGGGAAGCTAGCTGTAAAGCAGGATATAGGACTGAAACAGAGGTAGTTGGAATTTTAAATGTTAAGATCTGCCATAACAGGAACTGCTAGGTTGACACTTAAACAACTTGGTGCATCGAAGATACAAGTTCAAAGCTGAATTAAATGTTAATTTCTCAGAGGCCATCACTTCATAACTTTGTAATCTATTCTAGGTCCAAAAGAAATGGCAAAATTGGGGGCAAGGTGGTTTTTGGGAGATGGGACTGTCGAGGGAGGAAAGAGAGAAAAGAAAAAGGAAATTTTGAAAATTTATTAAACTACATTGACGCAGCTGGAGTAGTCAAAAAAAAATTAATGCGATTAGCAATGAAGTTGGTTTACCACAGTTGAATCAGAATTTAATTTCTGGTAAATTGGATATCTGTTAAATCCTAACATAGTCATGCTAAAATCCAGTTTTCCATGGCAGGAATGTTGAATACAATAGTTTTGCACTCTAAAATGCTTGTTTGTCTGTGCTACAGAATCATGCTTTCAACTTGTGATCTCTGTTCTCCCCTCCCAGGAGGAAAGAGAGCAGATTCACTACAGTCTGTGCTCTAAATTAATAAAATATCATCCGACAGGAGATATTTGTAATAATCTTTCTTCATAAAGAGCATATTGAGCTCCCACTAATCCAAAGTCAGCTAGTGACCTTAATACAAAGCTGATTTGTGTGTTTACTCAATCACCAAAAAAGATAGAGCAGAAAATGAAAGTCCTAACACTGAAGATACTGAAACAATCAGAAAGCCAATTAATCACACAGATGAAGGCCGGCATGACCAAGATCTTAGAAGAGATGCGAAGGGTAAGGTGCCACCTATTAATGGTGACAACAGCAAATACTCATTTAATTTAGATAACTTCACAATTTATATGACTCTATGATGTGTTTGATAAATTCCTTTAAATTAACAATTCCTATTTATGAATTTTACTGTCCATCATCGTTACACTAATCCTGACTAACAGGGAACCAAAGCAAGCTTAGAAGAGGTAATATTTATCATTAACTCCCTCCACTGCTTTTCTAAGTCTTTAAAATTAGAACTTCTGTTAAGAAAATGATGCACAGTCAAACTTACTTTTAAGCATATTTAATCATTTGCTCGGTTTCCAAGTACTATATATGCTTGGGAGGCTCAGTTATCAAACATTTTCAATTGTATGCTATTCAAAAACTCCACCACCTGGCAGGACTGAATGACTGGT
This sequence comes from Rhincodon typus, assembly GCF_021869965.1. NCBI lineage: Eukaryota > Metazoa > Chordata > Chondrichthyes > Orectolobiformes > Rhincodontidae > Rhincodon > Rhincodon typus. The sequence continues at coordinate 23,083 of NW_025968097.1, forward strand.
GTTGAATCAGTTTCAAAATATGCCTAATTCCGTCCTCTAAAAAAAAATGCAAAAACAACTTATGTCCACCTGCAAACAGCAAGACATTTTAAGTCAAAAATGGGAAGAACAGCAATGACCTGAAAGTTACATTTTGGTAAAATAGATGTTTCTGTGCTCTTCAAAATTTAATATGCAATCTATGATACTCATCGAAAGCAAGACAAAGCCCTGGTTTAACATCTCATCGGATTGACTGTACCCCTAACAATGCCACACTACATTCAAGTATCAAGTTGCTCTAGTCCTCGAATGAGGCTTGAAGCCATAATGTCCTGATGCAGATGCAAACTTTCTACCAAGAGAACGACGCAGACAAAGTTGAAGGATTATCAAGATCACAAAAGTAGATTAGACAAAGAACTTCCCAGTAATAAATCAGAATTTTGCTGAATAAACCTTCATTGGCCATTTTAATATGCATGACATACTTCCTCCCCAATCGCACTGTGAGACTACTTTCACATGGGACAGCAGTTATTCAAAACAGCAGTTTGCTGTGAACTTTGCAAGGGCAATTAGAGACAGGCAATAAAAGCTGGTCTCAACAGTGGTATTAAACTTAAGGTAAACAGGTCTTGGCCCACTTCTAATATGGCATAACAAAACAGGAATAATCCTATGCTGTATGTGCAGGGCAAAGTCATGAGCAAGTCCAATAATGCACAGTGAAGTGATAGGTTGCTGTCACAGTAGACCATTTAGGTCTTAGAAGCTGTCTAGTGGAGTGCAACTCGGTTCATCACTCATGTCAGAAGGATGAATGATAAGGAGCAACTTGATCAACAAGCTTGGGAGTGAGATGTCTCAGAAGAAACTTTGTAATCAGTATACATTTAGAAGCATGCAAATCTAAAAAATATTTCCAAATATACTTAGATAGCTAAAAGAAGAACATGTGCAAGGTTGAGAAGTTAAGGTTTAGAATAGAAGTAGTATCAGTTTATTAACAACGAGAATGGTTTGCTAGTACATGTAGTTCATTCATGGACATGAGGTTAGTTTTTAAAGCAGTTAGCTGCTGCAGTGGCAAGGTGGTTAAGTTGGTCTTGTTTACCAAACCTGTTGTATAATCTTTTAATCTTGCAAAATTATGCTCAATAAGATAGAAATCCCATTTTTTTGTTCAAACATGCTGTCTGATGCGGAAGTTCTGCTCACCATCTTGTTTAGATTTCAATAAGTCATGAATGCTATACTTACACCTTTAATCTTTTATCTTTAAGTATGTGTGCTTTGATTTTAAAAGGTATGGGAGAATTGGCAAAGATGAATTGGAATATAACCATCTGTGAATCAATATGTTCATAAAAATAAAGCATATTTGCTTCTAAAACATGATTAGACAAGTGTAAAACCTAGATAATACTAAAATACCTCACTAGTTATCTGTAGTTATAACTAGCTCGGACTCTGAAAATTGTGAAACTAATATTCATTCAGTTCAGATAGAATTTGCAATTAACCTTTATTTTGCTTATATCAATAAATGTGCATTATATTTATGCAGTGAGTCAAATTTAGAATTGAAACACTGTGCGCTATTTCTAAATCAATCTAAACCATCGATCTTAACCAAATACAAACTATGGTTGATGGGACAATTTGTTTTTGGACACTTGCCCACTCTACCTGCTACCTGTTTATGGTAATTTTCTAAAAAAAAAAATGACCATTTGTTACTCATCATGCTGCAAGCCAAGCATTTTAGGAGTGTTGAGGCATTGTGAATTTAATTGATATATAGGATCTGAAGATGCACCGAGCAACATCATAAGTGAGCCACTAAATTGCAAACAATTTGGCTCTTGGTAATCAACCACATACTGTTCTTAGTGTGGCACAAGGTTGCCCAAAGACCATTATGGAGTCAACTGGA
>NW_025968098.1:0-1905 GCF_021869965.1 Rhincodon typus
AATATTTAATAATTTATACTATGTGAGAATAATGGGTTAACTGAAAAGCTTTGTTTAAATTTAAGCTGGAAAGTTTGATTCTGATTTCTCAAGAAATGCATTGATTAATGAACCAGAGGATGGCTGTTGCCTATTTTGTTCAGTTTAACCAGGTACATGTTCTGTCTGTCTGCTTGGCAGTTAGCCGCTAGTCATCACCTAACTGGTGCATTCTTCACTGCAACACCTCCACCAATCAGAATCCACTTGCCAGCGAATCAGCACTCTCTTCTCATACAATATAAAATCTTGTTGCCTTTTGGGCTAGTATTCTTGCAAATGTCCTGATGAGACCAGGATGAATGGCTTTAACAGAAATGTGCATTTTGATCAGCAATACTCAAGTCGTGCACTTCAAAGAGTGCAGTGGCTTCCGATGCTTTTGTTGAAGGCCTGCTCATCTATCACATCTTTGTAAGGAATGTAAATCAGGGAGTTTAAAACATAAAATAATTCTTCAGATGTTGGGGAGCAAGTACCAGGAATTTATTTCAGGGGATGCACCTTCACACTACAAGCTTCAGCCATTCAAGAATGAACCATCACCAAGTTGCAAAAGGCCAGTTAGGGTTAAATGCTAATCTTGCAAGCAACATCCCATGAATAAGAAAAAGATATTCCCTGTTTCCATCGTGAATTTGCTCTTCATCAGCTGTGAAATACCTACTATTGAACTGTTTGTAAATATTATTTTGGGTTTATTTTTCCTATCTCATTTTGTACCTCCATAAGGAAGCCACTGCAATATGTCTTCAAGATAAGGCAACCTCCTCAGGTGTTGAGATAGCACAGTGTGGAGCTGGATGAACACAGCAGGCCAGGCAGCATCAGAGGAGCAGAAAAGTTGACATTTCGGGTTGGGACCCTTCTTCAGAAATGGGAGAGGGGGAAGAGAGCTCTGAAATAAATAGAGAGAGGAGGGATGGGGCTCGAGAAGGTAGGTAGGATGGTGATAGGTGAGTGCAGGTAGGTAGTGGTAGGGATTGGTCAGTGAGGTGGGAGGGGTGGGTAGGTAGGAGAGAAGACAGACAGAAACAAAATTGCTGGAAAAGCCCAGCAGGACTGGCAGCATCTGTGAAGAAAAAAACAGAGTTAACGTTTTGCGTCCAATGACCCTTCCTCAGAACAGATAGGTGGGAGAGAAGACAGACAGGTTGTGTCAGGTCAAGGAGGCAGGGATGAGAGGGAGGGTTGGTCATGGTATGAGGCCGGGGGTGAGGAGATTTTGAAACTGGTAAAGTCCACATTGAGACCGTTGGGCTGTAGACTCCCAAGGCAGAATATGCGGTGCTGCTCCTTCAGTTTTCAGGTGGCATCGTTGTGTGCCTGCATTGCCAGCAGATACTACATTAGTGGCCAGTTCATGAATAACATCAACTTTCCTGCTCCTATTAACTTTCCAGCTCCTCTGATGCTGCCTACACAATGATGCCTCACTGACCAATCTCCACCACTGCCCACCTGCACTCACCTATCACGATTCCACCTACGTTCCCCAGCCCCACTCCTCCTCTCCCTATTTATTTCAGAGCTCCTTTCCCCATTCCCCAATTCTGAAGAAGGGTCCCGACCTGAAACATCAGCTTTCCTGCTCCTCTGATGCTGCCTGGCCTGCTGTGTTCCTCCAGCTCCACACTCTGTTATCTCTGACTACAGCATCGGCAGTTCTTACTACCTCTTCAGGTGTAGTATCAGTCTTGCTGCCAGCAGGTGGTGCATTAATGGCCAGTTCATAAAGAACATCAGAGATAGTAGGAACTGCAGATGCTGGAGAATCTGAGATAACAAGGTGTAGAGCTGGATGATCACAGCAGACCAAGCTGCATCAGAGGAGCAGGAAAGCTGACGTTTCGGGCCTAGACCCTT
>NW_025968098.1:2305-25000 GCF_021869965.1 Rhincodon typus
TTCAGAACCCCCTTCCCCTCCCCCATTTCTGAAGAAGGGTCTAGGCCTGAAACGTCAGCTTTCCTGCTCCTCTGTTGCTGCTTGGCCTGCTGTGTTCATCCAGCTCTACACCTTGTTATCTCATGAAGAACATCAATTGTTCTTACATTAATAAAAAAAGTTACTTTCATGCTGGAGTTTTCTTCAAAATTAATTACTGTGGATTAGTCAGGAGTATTTGCTTAGTACCAGGAAAATTTTGATATACTCCTGTAATGCAATTCAAAAAGCTACTTAATATAACTTCACATGTTTCAATGTTTTTCTTTGCAAAGAGACAGAGGGCAAAAAGAAGCTATATTAAACCTCATGGAATATCTGTAATGTTTTAAAATGAGTCATGATTTTGTCATTGATATATTGTTCAAAGACCACAAAATATGTCTGACTTCAAACCCAAAGAAAGGGTTAAACTGTTACTTTTGAACATTCTATTATTGTGATATTTAAATCAATCTCATGCAGAACTTAAGATGAGATGGTTTTATGTAATATAACCATATTTTGTTTCAACTGACAATATTTTATAAATGCCTAGTTACACTGCCAACGGATGTGGCCCAGATGGAGCAGAAGTAGGTGATTGAGTTCTAGGGAAACTGTAATCTTGACAGCTAAGACTTGGTGGAAAGGTGCACATGGACTACTGGCCTTAGGAACAGGGCACAGCATCAGAAAACTTAACAGAAAGGTAGATAAGAAACCTAAAGTTATACAGATGTTTATTTTTTAACAGTAGAAATTAAAATGAATGAATATTAAGACACTACTAATGAATGTCTTACTTGTGTGAGAGCAGTGGATAAGAATGTTTTAAAGGTCTCATCCAATTCCCTTCACAGCCTCATACCTTCACCCAGCTCTGTAACCACCTCCCAGATCTCTGTGTTACTTCACTCAGGATTCTTGGACATCCTGTTTTTTCAATCATTCCAACATTGGTGGCCATACCTTCAGCTGCCAAGGTCCTCCATTCTCTCTAAATTTCCATACCCTTCACCCCTTGCTGCTCATTTTGGTTGCTGTTTCATTAACTCAGATCTGTCGATTGGCCAGTTTGAGGAACATTTATGGCAGGTCAATATTGATCATTCAAGAGTCCTGCCTTCTTAGAATGGAGAACGATGAGCATCCCACCAGCCATGGGAAATGGAACATCATTCATAGTGACAGACAATTTCAGGTAGCAGCCAATCCAAGGAAGAATGCTTAGAGATGAGGTGACATGAGGGTAAAGTGAGAGGCAATGTTTGGTGACAAATAGAACTTTGGGGTGACTGCACATTTGCACTCACATGGCAACGTGCATACACCCAGTTCCAGGCCCTATACATCATTGTATCACATGCAAAAGTTCACATTGGGCATGTGTACAGAAAAGGTTCTGGCTTGAAATGAAAATTGAACAGGGTTGGAGGGAAGAGAATGGATGGGCTGCTGGGATGGGGTGGAAAGAACAGAAGACAACCAAAATGAGAAACTTCTCTTTCACTACCGGGCAACAAGAAAAGTGCTTCCTAAGTGAAACAGGACTTGTTTGAACAAACTGCCTTTGAGACCCTGCTTTCCCCCAAACTCTTTCTTCTTACATCTTAGATTTCCTTTGGTCCACTCTGCCCTCAGCTATTCAGGCCCCAACCTTTGAAGTTCCCTTACGAAGTATTTCTGCCTCCCCACCTCTCTTATCCTGTTTAACACACTTCTTAAAATTGCTTGATTGATTGATTGATGGATTAATTGTCACGTGTACCGGAGTACAGTGAAAAGCTTTGTTTATGAGCAGTACAGGCAGATCATACTAAGCAAGGGTGTATAGATCAAAGAGACTTAGACAGCGGCACACCGGTTACATTGCACAGGACATGCACTAGGCGAGATGAACATTAGCAAGATCAGCATTATTTAAGGCTAAAGAGTCCATTCATCAGTCTGATACAACTGGGAAGAAGCTGTTCCTGAACCTGCTCATGCGTGTGTTCAGGCTTCTGTATCTTCTGCCTGACGGAAGACGTTGTAGGAGATTATTACTAGGGTGTGATGGGTCTTTGATGATGTTGGCCGCCTTTCTGCAGCAGCGAGCCATGTAAATAGAGTCCATGGATGGAAGGTTTAGTTCTGAGATGGTCTGGGCTGTGCACACCACCTTCTGTAGTTTCTTATAGTCCTGGGTGGAGCAGTTGCCATATCAAGCCATTATGCACCCGGACAGTATGCTTTCAATGGTGTATCTGTAGAAGTTGGTGAGGGGCCTTATTGGCATGCCAAATTTCCTGAGCCACCTGAGGAAGAAGAGGCGTTGTTGTGCCTTCTTGACTATCGTATCTACATGGGAAGTCCAGGACAGTTTGTCAGTTATCATCACTCCAAGGAACTTGATGCTCTCTACCCTCTCAACCTCAGTTCCGTTGATGTAGATGGGGGTGTGTTCTCCTCCTTTCTTTCTGAAGTCAATGATCAGTTCTTTAGTTTTCCCAACATTGAGAGAGAGAGGTTGTTTTCATTGCACCACTTCACCAAGTTCTCTATCTCCCTTCTGTATTTTGACTTATCATTGTCAGATATCTGTCCCACTACGGTGGTGTCATCAGCAAACTTGTAGATGGCGTTCATTCGGAATTTGACAACGCAGTTACGAGTGTACAGGGAGTACAATAGGGGGCTGAGGATACATCTTTGGGGGCTCCAGTGTTGAGTGTTATTGTGAAGGAGGTACAGTTGCCTATCCTCACTGATTGCTGTCTGTGGATCAGAACGCTGAGGATCCAGTTGCAGAGGGCAGAGCCGAGATCAAGTACACGCAGTTTTGAGATCAGTCTGGAGGGGATAATGGTGTTGAAGGTGGAGCTGTAGTCAACGAGCAGGAGTCTGACGTAGGTGTTTTTGTTGTCCAGATGTTCCAGGGACGAGTGCAGAGCTAGGGATATGGCATCCTCTGTGGACCTGTTATATTGGTAGGCAGACTGTAGGCAATCCAGGCAAGTTGGGAGACTGGAGTTGATGTGGGCCAAGAACAGCCTCTCGAAATACTTCATGACTGTGGAGGTCAGGGCCACTGGACGGTGGTCATTAAGGCACACTGCATGTCCTTTCTTGAAGCAGGTGGGGACTTTGGCTTGTAGGAGGGAGAGGCTGAAGATGCCTGTGAATACCCCCTTCAGTTGGTCCGCACAGGACCTGAGTGCTCGGCCGGGGACACCGTCTGGGCCCGTTGCTTTCCTTGGGTTGACTCCCAGGAAGATTTGACAGCTGAAGCGGTGATGGAGGGAATAGGTGTGTCTGGCACTGCCAGGGCAGGTGTCACTGCGTCACTGGCATTCTGCTCAAACTGAGCATAGAAAGCATTCAGTGCATTAGTGAGGAATGTGTCTTTGTCCACTATCTTGCACTGCTTCATTTTGTATCCTGTAATGTTGTTTAGGCCTTGCCATAGGCAGTGGGAATCTGTCTGGCAGGGTTGAGCCAAAGAGGTTTGCTTCACTGACCCACTGCAAAACTTCCTACTTTGCTTCAGTGTTAATGTTTCTCAACATGGAAGGAATCCATTTGGTTCATCATACCATGGCTGGTTCAGATAGAACCTTGTGAAGTTGCTTTGTAACATGCTAAATAACATTTTGGGGCACTTCACTGTTACGCCTTATACTCTTCACTGCAGTAACATGCTGGAAATCAAACCCCAGTATTCCCGGAGTCATCGCTAAAGTTAAAGATCTTAAAAAATGCACAAAATTTACCTAACTTGCAGACCCAAGTTGACAGAAAGCAAGGACCTGGTTTCTGTACTTAACAAGAATGATCTATTATAAATAAATACAGGTAAACAATCATGAACCCCATTGGTTTACAATGCCATGAGTTAAAATTCTAATCTCCTTATAAACTCCTTTTCTACACACACACACACAGGAAAAAGAATAACTTGGATGTTACAAATGGAGGGAAAGACTGAGAAGGAAATTTGGTGGTCTATGTTTGCAGGTTTTGCTGAGATGTTCCTTTTGCTGATCAGATGCTGCTTCTTGATCTTTCTTCTCTGGATGTTTTCACTCATTTGCAAGAGGCACAGGGTGATTGATTCACACTTATAAAAATCTCTGGCTTGTTAATTAAAAATCACAGCTTACAGTAACTGCTGATGAGAAAATAAATAGTTTTTCTTCAGGTTTAAAGTGATTCTTTAACTCTGAAGTACAGAGAACAGAGACAGCTTCTGAGCTTGCAAAGGTCTGATGGCTAGTCACTCTGTTGTTCACAACTCCAAGCTGTTCAGCCACCTGGGAGCCAATCAGATAGTTGTTAGAAGGTAGAAAGCCTTTGTCATTAATAAGCAGTCACTAGTCCATAGACCAATCAGCAACTTATTGTCAGTTAATCACCATTTATACACAGTTCTTGAATCCACCTCATCTGCAAACCTTTCACTACTGCTTAAACAACAGCTGTGTAAATAACACTTACAATCAGTGTCAGGTTACTTGTTTTTTAAAAAGTGTTGCAATCTTTCTACAAACATTGTTTTTTTTTGAAACAGTTCTTTTCTCATTTCAGTTCATAATTAAAAATACAGGAAAATAATTTTCCAGAAGTTTTTAACAATTTTTGAGGAAGGACTTGTGTCAAGAGTGTAATAGGCTTGGGGGAGACAAATAACTTTGGACCAATAGTTCCTAAACCTCTCCACCAATTAGAGTTTCCTCATGTCTGCTTGCTATATAGAGTCGATCAAATGGTAGCTATTGATTACTCTCATTTGTCAACATCTCCATCATCACCGTATCATGTGATGTCTATGGACAGTAGAAGGTGAACCTAGATTTCTAAATCTTGGGATTCTGAATGAAGTAATTGACCTTTAAGGATGAGGTGCAATTCACTCTTGTTCACCTTCACATATTGTACATATCTATAAGGCCAAGAGAAGAGAAATACTTCTAAACTATTAAGCTAATGTAAGAATAATGACTACGTTCCAGAAGTAGGTTGTTAGTTCTGAAGTGTTTTAGAATGTCCTGAGGACATGAAGCTTTGATGAAATTCCTTCTAAATCTTGGCAGGCTAACATTTTTGCAGCGCTCATAAGAAAGAAGAGGGAGATATCACCTGTCCTCCAGGGTTGAATAGAGAATTCAAATTATTTAAGTAGAATTTTAATTAGTTGGAATTGGGTACAATAGAAAAATCATACTTGTTCTAAATGTGTTCAACACGATTCCATTTACAAATTACATTGTTCAGCAGCACTTAACAAGCACTGTAGGGTAGAGTGCTGTGCAATGATGAGATTGAGATCATCATTTTTCACAATACTGGATTACCGCTATCAGTCTGGTTGTCACTGGGGAAAAGCTGATTGTCGGGAAAGTATTTAGCAAAGCCAATTCCAGAAAATGCCCTCTGAAAATGCAAGCAGATTGTAATTGCTGGATCCCATCCAAATACCAAATCAATTCTCCTCATTCAAGTTGTTTATGAAAATTCAGACTATTCACAACTTAAAACTACCTAAATTGGGCTGTCTGGACAATATGGGATTAAAATTGCACTGTTACTTTTTTGATAAATTTTTGTTAACTTAAGATAGTAAATGTCACCAGAATGTTACTGGTCCATAGGGCTGCTTTCTCATTAGAGAGAGAGTACTGGCAGTGGTTTAACCTGCAGGTCGCCACACATCAGGCAAGGGGAGAGGCTGAGGAGAGTCATAGAGTCATACAGCACCAAAACAGACCCTTCGGTCCAACCAGTCCGTGCTGAACATAATCCCAAACTAAACTAGTCCCACCTGCCTGCTGCTGGCCCATATCCCACCAAACTTTTCCTTTTCATATATTTATCCAAATGTCTTTTAAACGTTGTAACTGTGCCCACATCCACCACTTCCTCAGGAAGCATTCCACACGCAAACCATCCTCTGTGTAAAAAAATTTTTTTTTCCCTTTAATCATTCATGGGATAAAGGTGTTGCTGGCTAGGCAGCATTTATTGCCCATCCCTAATTGCCCACAGGGCAATTAAGGGTCAAACACATTGCTGTGGGTCTGGAGTCACATGTAGGCCAGACCAGGTAAGGATGGCAGTTTTCTTTTCCTGGAGGGCATTAGTGAACCAGATGGGTTTTTCCCTGACAATTGACAATGGATTCATGGCCATCATTAGACTGTTAATTCCAGATATTTATTGAATTCAAATTCCACCATCTGTTGTAGCAGGATTTGAACCCAGGTCCCCAGAACATTATCTGGGTCTCTGGATTAACAGTCCAGTGATAATACCATTAGGCCATCACCTCCCCAGGTCTTTTTCAAATCTCTTTGCTGTCACATTAAAAATGTCCACCCTAGTCTGAAATCCCCCATCCTAAGGAAAAGACAACTACCATTAACTCTATCCATACCTCTCATTATTTTATGAACTCCCATCAGGTCACCTCTCAACGTCCTGACCCTTCATAGTAACTTCAGCTGGTGTGGGAATTGAGCCCATGCTATTGGCATCATTCTGCATCAAAAAGCCACTGAGCAAACTGACACTCCCCCACCCCACCACCAATCCCCAGATTTAGTAAAGAATATTGCACAATGGTGGGTGGAGTTAGGTTGCAGATCAGCCACAGTCTAATTGAATGGATGGGACAAGCTCAAGAAGCTAGAAGGCTACTCTGTTCCTATATTTCTAAATAAAAAGGCAGCAGAAAAGCACAGTGTCCATCTACCTACTGTTGTCATCAATGTCAGTTGTGGTTCAGTGGATGCATGCTTGATTCTAAATCAGAAGATTGTCAATTTAAGTCCCACTCACAAAATAAAAATCAAGGCTGGTTTGCGTGTTTTCTCCAATAGTTCAGCACTCCCTCAGTACTGCACTGTAGTGTCAGTTTAGATTTTTGTACTCATATCTCCAGAGTGAGACAAACCAACAACCTTCTGATTCCCAGATAAACATGCCACTGACTGAATCATGGCATAGAGAAGACTTGTTAACCTTGAGAAAAAAAAGAAATGCAATTCTTAAAATGACTTAAGATCAGTGTTCAGATGAACAGCATTGAAGCTTCACTCAATCATCAAATTGTCAGACATAACATGTGTTCATGCTTGATATCTTCATGTGGCACACCTATATGTTTGCATTTGGGTTTTGAAATTCTGGCCCAGTGCTGCAGGCTTAAGAAGCTATCCTTTGTGTAATGCTCATCTCTTTATTTTTGGTCTGCTTAGGGGCTTAATTTTGAACTGAGAAATAGACATTTCAAACAATTCAGTCTCTAAAAGCTTTGGTGTAAATTTCAGTGTGTAATTGACTTTCTATGCTGACTAATTAGTAATGTAACTGTCATCGCTTAGGGCTCGATTTCTCTTCTGATTGAATTTTCGGGCTAAGTAAATAATTTACACTTATTGCTCTCCTGTAGGCTGTGCATATTATTACAATGGTTGCTGTTGCTACAATGGATGGAATTCTTAATACAAACGTAATGTCAATGTTGCAGCTGAATTGAAGTCAAATTTAAATTGACAGCATTTTTTAAAGTAAAACATATCATTTAAACAAGACAAACCAGTTTCTGAACTTCTTTAAAAAAATCTTTATAGTATCAGTTGACTTTTGATCTGCACTAATTCTGACAAACAATTGACCTTTATTAGATCAAGTGCCATTGAGATAAAGGTGTGTTATTGTAAAGTATGAGACAACAAGAACTCCACACGTGTACAAAGTAAGCAACGTGGGAGGAATGAATGTTTATGTTGGTTTCCACAGTTAAAGCAGGACACTGTGAGAAGTGGCATATCAAAGGAAGGCATTAATGAAAGGCTTGGAGCTTTCTGCTTTAGGACTCTTGGCATTCTGGTCATGGGAATGGGGAGGATAGTAAATGAACTGAGAAGATGTGAGGAGTGACACAGTGAACAGCTATAGACAATCTGTGGGAGGTCAGAGTAATGTACCATTAGCTCAGTCTGCAAGGAAGTGTTGACGAGCTTGCCACGGTTCAGCTTTGTTGATATGCACCAATTTGCTTCTGAAGAATTAACCATGTTTTCATCGTGCTAATATCATTACAATATTAAGCCGGCAACTCCCTTGCTACTTAAAACAGCTGTCAATTTGTTCTTGGTTACGCTTCTATGATGAAAGTCTGAGGGGAATTACATATATATACATAAATGCCTAACATGTAGAACAAAAAACTAAGTGTTCTGAGGATTTGTGTAAAAATGAACTAATCAAACTGTCAAAAAGCTGCAATTCTGCTCAAGGTCAAAATCGCAGTGGTCCATATATATAGCCACAAATAAACTTGTTTAAATACTCATCAGCTAATTTACAGAATAGGTGCAACAAGAGAAATGTTAGGTTAAAAGTTTCCATGACTTTGAATGGGTAATGGATCTTCAATTCATGATTGAGTGACAATGGAATATTTCAGTTTCTTTGTGAGATGAATGCATCAATTGCTTATCCATTGTTTGCTCAAAAGCTTTTTTTGTATTTCCATTGGCTTTGTACAAGATTCAAACGTAACCGCAGCTACAATGTTAAGGGGTTGATCCTAATGGGGCACAAATATTCTACAGAGTTCATCATTCAGCAATATGCATTTCTTGGTGTTGTCCATGGTTATCCCTCAAGGGGCTGGGCCTGCTCACAATCTGACAGAGCGAGAGGGTACAGGAAATGAAGGTCAAAAACAGAAAATTAATTTTAAAAAAGGGATAAATAGACTTACCAAATTTAAAAATACAGATGAATGAGCACATTTAGTGGAGGTAAATATTGCTGAGAGATGGGGAAGTAAAGCTTCTCCTGCAGCAAGCAGCTAATATTCAGATGAATGTTAAAGTTCCACATCACAATTTTAAGGGGAACAATGTGGTCTTCTGTGGTACCATAGCCAATGTCTTCATGGCAAAGGACAGAGATTTTGTGTGGAGCATAAACAGCAGCATAAATATTTCAAAGCAACGGTCTTATTTCTGTGCTATAAATTCTGCACATATTCAGGCTATTATTCACTGTCTTTTCTAAAAGTCATGAGATGAGGGTATCACTGGCTATACCAGCATTTATTGCCCAGACAGCAGTTAAGAATCACCCACAATGCTGTGGGTTTGGAGTTCCATGTAAGCCAGACAAGGTAAAGATGGCAATTTCCTTCCTTAAAGGGTATCAGTGAACCAGATGTTTTTGAGCAGGACATTACAGGGTTAACAGCACCTCTGGAACTGGAACACAGCAAGTGTGAACTCCAGGAGAGGAAAATGAGAGTGAAGAAAGGGCACCAAATTAATTATCAAAGCATTTCATACATCTACACCTTTAATTCTTTTTATAAAATCTTACAATATAAGTGGAGACTGTTCAGCCCATTGTACCTGTGCTGTAACTTAAAAATCTGAAAAGTAAAATCCAACTCATTTCTCATTGAGTTTAGACACTGGAGGGTTATCTAATCAAAAGGTGTGTAAGATGGTTGCGGGATTTGACAGAGTGGATACAGAGAAACTATTTCATATGGTAGGTGTATCCTGAACAAAACTCTAATCCAAACCAGTCGTTTGGGGAACACAAAACTCTAGCAGTACAGCGCTGAGTTTATAGTTGGACCAAAGTTTGAATTGTAATCTCTTTAGATGATGCAACTCATCAACTCTCATTAAGCATGTTTCTATTGATCTTGGCTAAGGCCACAGACACAGCATCATATAATAATGGAGTGTGTCTTCATACATCAAGGGGAAACTACCCTGGCAAACCTGCCTGTTCCAGCCAACTGTCTAAGGACATTGATGGTAGTGATGGAAGTTACTAAATTAATATGAACCAGCCCTGACCTTGTTCCTGCCAGAGGCAACACAGGAAGCAACCTGGCAGTAAAGGAAAACTACAACAATTAGTGTAAAAGCTTTAAAATAACCCTTTTCTGAGAAGAACATAACTTAATTAGTGATAGAATTTTCCTTCAGAATAAACAAGGAACATTGTGATTACCATAATTCAAATAAAGTCAGAGACAAAGAGGAAGAACATTTAGACTTGCATAACTGGACTGTTTACACAGCTCTACTCGGATTTATTCAGCAGTCAAGCTGCATTTCACATGCAGCTTGTTAAGTCCAACTCTCCTACACTGGCTTTTTGACAAGAGCACTGTAAATTCTTCACAAGGGCCTCATTGTCTAATAATATAAATGTGTTAACACTGTAAATTACAGTCCTCCTTCTCTCTTCCTGTGAGAACCAAGTACAAGACGTTATTTAGTTTGTAAAAAGACCTTGAGCTGTGTCAGACACAGGTGGTGAATCCAATTTTTGTTTCGCTTCTTTAAACCTCAGCAAATATTAAGACTGAAGCTCTCAACTAAGAATCATATTTGGTATCAGTGTTAGAAAATGCAAGTCTTATTTTAGGAATTGAGTGGAACCTAGCTTGATAATTTAATGCAATACAGGTAAAAAAACATTGCTTTGTGGATAGGCATCTTGTAGACAAAATGTCCACACCTTGTTCCAGTCGTTCACTGTTGTTCAAATGGCAGGAAGTTCTGACCAGTATTGATAGCTGGTACAGATTGATTAATTTGTCTGTTAGTAGAAGCTAGCCCTCCTGAAATTGCCTGCTATATTCACCTACAGAATGACAAGGGTGGTACTTTTGATTAACTGTGGAGCACTTTGAATAGCCTGAAAGTTCATAGGGTGTTTTGTAAAACTAAGTTCTCTCCTTCGACTTCTTCCACACCAGAAAGCATATAATTGGCACTCTACATGGATTGATTCAATTAAAATATGAAGTAATTATCAAATGAAATGATTCTTATAGATTTATACAAGAATTCATTACCTCTCACAGCTTGATGGTTGTTCTGAATTGTGAAAACACAAAATTCAAAATTATCCTTCTATAGGAAGGGTGTTATTAAACTGGAAAGGGTGCAGAAAAGATTCACAAGGATGTTACAGAGACTGGAGGGTTTGAGTTAAGGAGGGACTGGATAGCTGGGACTTTTTTTCTCTACAGCACAGGAGGCTAAGGGATGACCTTTGTAAAATCATGAGGGGCATGGATAAGGTGAATAGCCAAGATCCTTTCCCCATGGTAGGGGAGTCCAAAACTAGAGGGCATAGGTTTAAGGTGAGAGGGGAAACATTTATAAGGGACGTGAGGGTCTTTTTCACACAGTGGGTAGTACATGTATGGAACGAACTGCCTTGGGAAGTGGTAGAGTTACAACTTTTAAAAGACATTTGGACAGGTACATGAATAGGAAAGGTTTAGACTATATAGGCCAGTTGCAGGCAAATGGAGCTAGTTCAGTTTAGAAAGCCTGGTTGGTATAGACGAGTTGGACCAAGAGTCTGGTTCTGTGCTGTATGACCCTATAACTCTATAAACGAAAGCCCAAAAGTGGTTTATAACACACTGCACCAATGCAAAGTCTTCACCGAGGTTCCCTAACAATGCATGCTTTAATTTCCCATCACTGAACATAGCCTGTGTTTTTGCAGGGTGTCTTTACGAATACTGAGAATATGTGCATCTTGAAGGGACCAACACCTGTGCGTAGCCTGGAAAGCATTTTCCCCAATTGTTGCACAGGAGAGCACCTACTGATGGGGAAAACATTTAAATCTTACACCAACAATAATTCTAATCTGAATGATTAGAAATCCATATTTGTAAATATTAATTTTCAGTGCCACAGAGTTTGGTTGTTAGTTAAGATGACACATGCTGTTGAAAATTAAGTTACATGTGAAATTGACCAGTTTTGGTTGGTGGTGTGTTTAGTGCATACATACCAATTCTTCCAAGCCCTCATGGATTCCAATATCAAGTGTCCATGAGATATTGATCTCGTAAAGCATGTAAAGGAGCAAGGGAACACACATCAATTTTGAGACTTTCACCTTTAGCTGTACATGGACACCAGATGTTACTGTCCAATTTACTCCCCAATAACAGTAAAAGCTGTTAGCATAACTGCTATACCTACTGCAAAATCCAAGCTACGGCCATAACTTGAGGATTTTCTTAAAAGAACCTAGATTGAATTTGTTTTGCGCATGTTTAACATTTCAGCAAAATTCTGTGACGAAGTGAAAAGTGAAATGAAACTTTCATTCCCAGTTAGTGCTCTTCAACTTCAAGAATTGGCTTTCAACTTATTTCAGAAAAAGCTGCCACAAGATAGCTGTTCAGTGTTGACAGGGAACTTGACATGAGATTGCTCACAGCAGTGGTAAATCTACAGATAACAACAATGGAGAAAACCTAATAGTAATTTATTTATACCTTAATTCATGGATTCAGCAATAGCCAAAAACACATGGTACATTGATTAGATCTGATGTCCAGAGTGAAGGAGATTAAAGTTCACTCTAATGGCAAAGCTATTCCACTTGTATGAAGGTCAAAATGTTTTTGTTCTTTTTATTCCCTTGCGAGACTTGGACACCACTGGTTGGCCAGCATTTATTGCCCATTCCTTGTTGCCCTTGAGAAGGTGGTGGTGAGCTGCCTTCTTGAACCACTGCAGACGATATGCTGTAGGTAGACTAATATGCCTTTAGGGTTGGAATTCCAGGATTTTGACCCAGCAACAGTGAAGAACGGCAATATATTTCCAAGGCAGGATGCAGTGTGGCTTAGAGCGGAACTTGTAGGTAGGTGGTTGCATTCCCATTTGTCTGTTACCTTTGTCCTTCGAGATGGAAGCGATCATGTGATTGGAAGGTGCTGTCTGAGGATCTTTGTGCCTTGTAGATGGTAAACAGGCTTTGGAGAGTCAGGAGGTTGGTTAATTGCTGCGATGTTCCTAGCATCTTTACCTGTTATCATAGAATTCCTACAGTGTGGAAACAGGCCATTCTGCCCAAGAAGTCTACACTGACTACCCAAAGACCATCCCACCCAGACTCACCTCCCTACCCTATCTCTGTAACCCTGCATTTTCCACGACTAATCCACCTAACCTACACATCCCTGGACACTATGGGCAATTTAGCATGGTCGATCCACCTAACCTGCACATCTCTGGACTGTGGGAGGAAACCCACGCAGACTCCACACAGAGTCACCCAAGGGTGGAACTGAATCCAGTCCCTAGTGCTGTGAGGCAGCGGTGTTAACCACTGAGCCACGGTGTTGCTCCGGTTCTTGTAGCTGTTGTATTTATATAGCGAGTCCAGGTGAGCATCTGGTCAATGGCAATCCGCAGGTTGTTGAGAATGGGGGATTCAGTGATGATAATGCCAAAACTTTCAAAGGACAATGATGAGATTGTCTCTTATTGGAGACGTCATTGCCTGGCATTTGTGTGGAGTGAATGCTAATTGCCACTTTTCAGCCCAAGCCTGGATATTGTCCAGATCTTGTCACATTTGAACACGGACTGCTTCAGTATCAGAAAAATCGCAAATGGTGCTGAACAATATGCAGTCCTCGGCGAACATCCCTGCTTCTAACCTTATGATGGAGAGAAGGTCATTGATACAGCGCTGAAGATGTTTGGGCCTAAGATGCTACCTTGAGGAACCACTGCAGAGATGTCCTGGAGCTGAGATGACTGTTCTCCAACAACTACGACCATCTTCCTATGTGCCAGGTAGGACTCCAACTTGTTTTATAAATGCTCATTGAGCCATAATTAAAATCAGTCAGGAGAGATGGTGGCACAGCGTAATGTCACTGGACTAGCAATCCAGCAGCCCAAGCGAATGCTCTGGGCACGGAGAGTCAAATTTCACCACAGCAGCTGGTGGCATTTGAATTAATAGATAAGTGTGTAATATAAGGCTGGTGTGATTAAACTATCATCAATTGTTTCTAAACAAAAATGACTGATCAATGTCCTTTAGTGAAAGAAATCAATTGTCCTTATCTGGTTTGATCTTACACGTGACTCCAGATCCACAGCAACATGGTTGACTCTTAACTGCCCTCTGAAATGTTTTAATAAGTCACTTTGTTCAAGGGCAATTATTGACTGGTAACAAATGCCTGTCTCGCCAGAGATGGCCACATCCCATCAGAATATTAGAAAGAAGCTTTGAAAAACGTTGAAAATTATTTTAGATGGACAGTGTCAATGTGATCTCTCTCAGCTAACCAGGACTTGGTGTCAATGTAGGATGTAAACTCTGCTTCTCTAGAAGCAGAGAAGTTCAACAGTGGAATATGACACTATACAGATTTACTTCTTCAACCATTGACCACTTCGAATAACAAATAAAAGCCAGAACTGTAATATCACTTTATTTAAAGTTTTCTCTATATATTTTAATGCCAATCAGTATCAGACCAGTCTATCCCACAATATGGGTTTATAAACAAGTCATCATTAACTGGCACATATGCACCCTGACTACTATATCATATATACACATTTAACTATACAAAATACATACTAGTCAGGTCAGTTAACAGCAAAAGTCAAAACACTTTTACTCTCGTCACCAGTCATCCCGAACAGCACACCATCAACTCTGGTTTATGAACTCGAAATTCATCACTGTACAAGGTAAAAATGCATATTCAACACTTTTTGAAAACCTCTGGTATAGAATTGAAGTACAAGTACACTCTCTTAAAACTGGCAAACACAGGACCAAGGCCACAACAGGTCTTGGATTTTGCCAAATTTTGGGTTGGGGAATATTGGCAGTTTGGGCCAATTTGGGTTGATGGGTTTAAGGCTGCTTGGAGCATGGGAATAGATTGATACATAAGCAGCAAAATAGGTAAGTTTAGCACTACTCAGCACCTCGCCAAACTATTCTAGGTATGTTTATTTTACTAGAAAAAAATCCATGAAATTCTAAAGATGTTCAGCTGGTTTTGAGAGGGTGGACCTGTACATGATTCCAGTAAAGCAGTCCCACAGACTTCTACGATTATGGCTAAAACAAACACAATTGGCATCCCACAGCTTTGCAATAATGACTTACAAATGCTTTCCATTCTAGATAACGAAGGGACAATATTACTTACATCCATCTTTAATAATCAAATATCCCCCTCTGCTGGCTGATTTAGGAATCGTATTCTACTGTCATGATCAGACTCACTCAGTGGACTCCAAAACGGTGTAAAAAAATTAACAGGATATTACTTAACATGTACTTTTCTTAAGACTGTATCTTACTCAAGGGCCATAGAGTTTGTGGTGTGCCAGTTGGTTCAGGGATGACATTTAACCTCAGCAGGCTGTGACTGTTGGATCCAGACCCGAGCGCTTGGTGATGTTTAATTTATTCACATCTTCTGCACAGGTTGGATGGATGCCTACGGTAGATGACAGCTGAGAGTATGTAGCATTGCATCTGGAAAAAAAATGCAAGATTAAATCTTAATAAAATAGATATTTGGTAAAAGACAGATGAACAAAGAGGTACAGGCTTACAATGTGACAAAATTTACAGCACATAAACAGGCTATTCTGTTCCATGTAGATGAACATAAAAGTTAGGAGCATGAGAAAACCAACTGGCTCCTCTAGCCTGCTCCACCATTCAACAAGATCATGGCTGATCTGATTGCGGCCTCAGTTCCACATTCTCACCCATCCAAAATGCTCTACACAAGTTTCCTTCCACCTCACTTCTCACCCGTCAATATGTCTAATTTTTTGCTCCTTCATGTACATATTGACTGTCTTCATCCTTCCTTTAACAGTGAATTCTAGTAGCAAAGAACTTTTCCTATCTCCCTAGGTTTTCTCCTGGATTTGTTATATTGATATGGAGACACCTCTTTATTTACCATTGGGCCCCAAGCATGTACATATACACAGATATATCTTTACATGAGGGCACTATGTATGCCAAGAGCGACGAAGAGTGAATCTTGCATACTGAGGCTTTCAGACAGCTCTCGAAATGGGTAGGAAGGCTGGGACAAACCAACAATTAAAATTATTACTAAAATTTTGATCTAGTTTAAATAAAAGCACATGAAGTCTGGCACAAAGGAATTGTGTTCTTTATTCCTCCCAACAAGACTATAATTCTTCTCACAAAACAGCAACTATTCATTATAGGGAGCATCATAAACATATAATTTACTAATGACTCACGAAGAGGTAGATGAATGGGGTCTCTTAGGATCTATTAATTTTCTAAGTACATAAGGTGGTGCTAGAATGGCACTGCCTGAACCTATTGCATCACAGTTCTTTATTTGAAAAAACAAGTTGTTTTCTACGTCTCTTGCTCTTAGCATATATGATCCTGTGTAGGTTGAAGGTCAAATCTAGTGATTGGAATTGAATGGGTTTGAATGCTGAGATATCAGCAGAAAGGTGTATTATACTATCCTACAAGCCCTGCACTCCAAACATTTACACTTATATACTAGTCTGCACCCAGATTCCTGCATTTCCATAACTTGCATTTTCCAGGTTCTTAGTTTTCTGTGCATCATCAAATTAAATTCAAGCACTTTGAGCTCACTTTCAAATCATGTAATGGCTGTACCCACAGTTCTTTGGCAATCTCCTCTTTACATCCTTTACCTCCGCAGGTCACATCACTGCATTCCTTCATGCTATTTCTGTTCCACTATTTACAGGCATCTCTTACAGCCATTACCAATCTGCGTGCCATCGCTCATGTTGCCATCACCCTCCCACAATTTAAAAAAAAATCTGCAAAATTCCTTCACTTCATGTTTTTCCCTTTTCTGCTGATTAATGTCCACCAGTTTTCTCACCTTCAAAAAGGATTTCTGTTTATACAGGGCACCAGATAAATGCAATATGTTGCATAAAGTTTTGTTTGATAAATCCACAAGAAATTGCCTTGTCAGGCTATAGTGGAGGTTTGCAATAGTCTTAAATACAACTGATAAGCAGTGAAACTGAACTTAGCTGACTACAAAGCAGTAAAAGTACAGCAGCATCGTACTCTAAAGTTACATAAAGAAATAAAAGTGTGCACACCCGACAGACATAATTCAAATATGTACTAATAGTTATGAAAGCACTGTTTAGTTAAAGATCATACATGTAATAAAATATATAGTTTATGAAACATATGCTATTAAACCTACTTCTGTTATAAATAGAAACTAAATTCTTTTCATCTTACTTTATTCCCAGTGCAAATCCTTGAACGACCTCTCCAGCATTTGGTCCAATGAAATGAAGCCCTAGAATACGCTGGTCACCTTCACGTAAGCAAACCATCTTGATATAGCACTGGGTAGCATCCCGTTCAGCTACTGTAAATTCCAGCGGCTTGTAATACGCATGATAAACCTAACCAAAGAGAGGTCAAAATAATAGGATGATAGACTGAAACAACACATGCCCTATTTTTGTTTTATTTATAAATTATATGTGTGTTCATGCGTGCATGTGTATATAGCTATATGTACATTCCAAATATATAACTTCAGTATTGTTCATACAGTATAAATCGTGTTTTTCCTTTCTATTATTATTTGTTGCAAATTGTCGTGAGTGTAAGATGAAAAGCTTTGACAAAACATGTCTTTTTTCAGTAATACTCAAGTTCTATACTACCAAACAACTAACTTATATAATGGTTGCATACGTATGTGTGTAAATAGTCATAGTGATTCCCTGCAGTGTGGTACATACTGTATCTATGATTAAAGACAAAATGTCACATTCAGCGTTAGAGAGGAGGGGTTAATTGGCCCAGGAAGTACAGAAACAATGCAGTGGCCATTTTACGTTACATATTTTTATAATTCCATTATAGATTCTTACATTCACAAGTAATATCACACAGAACTATCCTGGTCATACTCCTAGCAGTGGTGCTGCTGCAGGCCCTTGACTAATGGAAGGGTATAATTACCGTGCATCAAGTTTGCATCAGCAGTCACCATAATAAGTGTTGGTATAAAAATTAAAATGGAAAAAATTGACAGCAAGTTCCTTTATATTTAATATTTTCAACAAATATTTCATACTAATGTGTCACAGTAAAGCAAGCAAAGTGTATATGTATGTACATGTAATTCGGTCACCTTTTAAAAACTATATTCTGTCCTTATTTTTGTATTTCCATTACAAATCCCTGTCCACATGTATAATGGCAACGGTTGTGTATACTTGTTACAGCTATCAGTATTGGAAATTGAATTTCACAGCCCGATTCCATGCTCTGTGAAAACAATCAATGATTGGCAGTTTATCTGGCATCAGGCTGCGAGGCAACCAATAATTTGGCAGGACTGTGGCAGGGGACCTGAGGATTGGCTCAGTGTTGGATGGTGATCAGTAGTGAGAAGGGGGTAAGTTCTAGGATACACAGCATTTGTTGAGGGATTCCATAAGTAGCAAAATGGGTTTGTGATTTTCCAAGGCATCAGTGTAGACACTGAAACTGATGTTTTATGATTTCTTTGTCCCCTTTGCCTGTCTGCCATTCCCTCAATTGAAAAAACAAACATACTAATTACTATCAACAAGTCACAGCCAGTAACTACAGCTTTCAAATTTGAACTTGTTTCCTTTTTAAATTGAGAAATGTAAATGAGGAAATACTGTGTGTGTCTGCATATGTGTGTGTGTCTAACAGCTGCTAAGAATTGGATTGTTGATAATTTCTGTTTGCCAACATAACAGATGATCACATGAGATAACTAGGGGCAGTTTTGTTTTAAAGTTCAACACATTTATTTTTGAAAGTTTGACTGAATTTAAATGAGGGAAGCACCTGGTTTGTCTGAGTTTAATGCATTTTTTTAAGTTTAAAGGACTGAAAAGTTACAAAAGGCATATATCTGCTCGGTGTCCCACCTTCTTCCTGTTACCAGCAGCCATAATTGGAAAGAAAAACCCTATTTTTTTTTTTTTTTTAAAAAGTGAAATAGAAAATAAACCCTAAAATTGTAAAAGTTTGTCCTCCATTCGGAAAAGCTTTTGAGTGGAGGCTGTAAGAATATTCCAACAAGACAACTGAGTGGTTCTAATGTATATGTGGAAATAGGAACCACTGAAA
Source organism: Rhincodon typus (assembly GCF_021869965.1). Lineage (NCBI taxonomy): Eukaryota > Metazoa > Chordata > Chondrichthyes > Orectolobiformes > Rhincodontidae > Rhincodon > Rhincodon typus. The sequence goes on from NW_025968098.1 coordinate 21,323, forward strand.
ATACTGCTGACACATCAACTGCAGCTCAGAAAATTCACAGTCTGTACTGAATTATCATGTCCAAGAGCAGAGACTTGTGGGAGGTTGAAGCGTTCAGACAAAATTTTCAACAAAATGCCAATAAAATACACAAAGTTTACTCCAGTGTTCTCTTATTCCTCCATCTAACTATTCATCATGCGTTAAGTAACTGTTCAGTTTGTTGGTATGTAATGTGGATTAATCTTGCTTTCCTTTGTTGCGAATCCTCTCCATTTCCATCAGGTCTTTTTAGAAGGATATAGTTCAAAACAGGATGCAATAGTTCACATGATTCTTTTACACAATATCTGTATCAGTGGCTGGAGCCACATGTGAGATTATAACAATTTCTGTACTTTTACTCCTTTCTGATTAAACAACAGATGTCATTCCACTCACTCTGCCTCTACTAACTTTTCATTCCAATCACAACACTGGTGATGAAGATGGTTTGCCAAAACCTAAATTGATAATTGCTTTTGCCACTTTTGCTCATTACAACTTATCCAGTTAAATATTTGCATTCTTTTATCCAAGTACTTCAATTTAAGACACAAAAACAATGCCTCATTACCATCACCTACCGGGCAAGACAGATTCTCCTAAAATTTCAGGTATGAGCAAGCTTCATGCTCTTGTATGGCTTTAGGATTCTTATCCTTATCCCATGAAATGTCAAGTTGTTTCCTTTACAACACCTGTGCTAACGTGGAAGAACTACTGTGGTTAAACATAAAAACTAAAACTGCATTCCATCAATTTTTGCAACCTACAACATTCTGATCTATATTAAATGGAGCCTATTTTAACTTTTCTTTTTAAAACAGCTAGCATCTTTTTAAGCACACGAGCTTGCGAACATCATGGTACAAATTTCTTTATATCAGGGGCTTGGGTGCAACAGATTACATTCAGGCCTCCTGGCAGAATTGAAGTTGCAGTATTAATGGACTCAATCTCATATTTTTGAGGATCCAATTTCTTACACTTTGCTTTTCTACAATATCACTCAGATATCAGCTATGGCTTGGTACATAGAGTTTGAGTCCAGAAATCTGACCACATAAATCAGTCAGTGCTGTCGGTGTACTCCTGTTAAGGGTATTGCTTTTTGCGGGGAATGCTAAATGCAGGCCCTATCAACCCTGCCTCGTGGACATATTTCAGTGTAAGTGCAGGGCCATTCTCTCCACTGCCCTAGTCAATACTTATTCTTAACCAACATCACTGAAATAGATTTTCTAGCCATGACTACATTACTGTTTGTGGGACCTTGCGATATATAAATTGACTGCTGCATTTTGTACAATAGTGGCTGTATTTCTTCAGTACTTCCGTGCCTATGAACCGTTTTGGGACATCACGATGACACAAAAGGCACTTCCTTGTTTCTTAACCTCTCAAAGCTACATTTGACTTCAGGCCAGATGAAGTCTGCTCGTTCATGAAAACAGGCCTTCTTAGGTGTAGTGCATTTGGAAAGTCTCAGCTCCTAGTTGGCACAGGTCCAAAGCACTAAATTGCCTTCAATTCCTCAGTAGCTCAGTCTCACACAACGAAGCCACAAGAATGTCTGGCACATGAAACGGAAATATGGTGTTGACACTGTGAAGATGTTCCTTTCGGGGTGAGATTTTACCCTACGCTTAATCAGTTGCAAACCTCATTTACAAGTACTTAGTGATTACACATCGTACAAAAGTGAAAGCATCTTATTTCTCAGAACTGATCTTACTACTTAGTGGGGAAAAATCCCAAATGGTGTACAAAAGCAAGTAGGTTCTGGTAAACCTTGCTAAATTATTGGTTACGCCCCAGTTGAAGTCTTGTATTTAATTCTGTACCACACTTGAGGAAGAATTTCTTGAGAAGGTTGGATTGTTCTCTCCTCAAGAGATGGTTAAGGGAAGGCTTAGTGATAGCATTTCAGAACTGAGAGATTTTCATATATGCAGTACTGATTATTTCCACTGGTAGGAGGATCGATGACTGGAGAACATAAAAATATGATAATTGGCAAAAGAAGTAGGTGGAAAGGAAGAGTTTTTTAAAAATAATTAATTCAGCAAGTGGTTGTGATCTGCACTATACTGTTTAAAAGAAGTTGGTTCGTTGTCATCTTTCAAAAATAAATAACTTACAGTTGAAATGAGAAATAATTTGCAGGCTATGGGAAAGACCAGAAAGGGAAGACCTAACTGGCTAACTCTTCCAAAGTACAGGCAAGCTGGACTGAATGGCTTCCTTCCATGCTACAGGATTCAAGAACTATTCAGCAACATATATTCACTTTGTAAACCTCTGGAGGACAGACTGAGGCTCACACAATTTGGCATCTGAAGAATTTCTAATTCTGTTTATCCCTGTAGAAAAAAAAAGTTTTAAAATTAGAGCATTTTTGTTCCTCAAATATCCTGGCCCAGGTGCTGCAAGAACACAGATGCAGAAGCATGAGATATTGTCTGGTCCTTCCCTTAAACTGTCAATGCATGCCTTCAGATGTGAAACACTGAAGATTACTCAACTGCAGAGGGATCATATCTAAGTTCCATATTGTTCTCTCCCAAAATCATGTGTAAGTTCAGTTCCAAAAGAGTCCACTGGATGGCAATCATGACTTGGTAGAATATCTAGCTCCATAACCCAGTTGTGTAGGGACCAGTATCAAGGATGGGGTAATCTAAATCACAGCTTGGAGCATGATTCTGAACGTATATTGTTGAACAAACTTACTGAACTAACAAGAGACAACTACAATCTCACCAAAATGTAGTTCAATTTAAGTGATTCTGCCATCATTAAAATGTAATCTCCTCTAGGTAACTGAGAATCATTTACAGTGCTAAGAAAACATAAAATCTACTATCGTGTAAAATGTGCAATTCCAAAATTGTCAATTCAGCCCCGTTCCTTCATACTGGATTTAAGGTGCATCTTTCTTACACCTCTTCAACAAACTGCATCAGCAGAACTTTCCATTCTTCTCCCACTCAAGCGTTTAGCTAGCTTTTCCTTAAAAGCAACAACAAAACAATTAATAAGACAACAGTATTATGAAGACACTCCTTAAAACTCCTCTCTTTGGCCAAGCTTTGATCTTGAAAGTCACATGGGTGCAAACCAGGAGCCTCTGGATCACGTATCCGGGGTTAGGTGATGGCCGAGTGGTATTATCGCTAGACTATTAATCCAGGGACCCAGCTAACAATCTAGGGATCCAGGTTCAAATCCCACCATGACAGATGGGAATTTGAATTCAATAAAAATGCCTGGAATTAAGAATCTACTGATCACCAAAAAATCATTGTCAATTGTCGGAAAAACCTCTGGTTCACTAGAAGGAAATCTGCCATCACCACCTGATCTGGCCCGGATGTGACTTTAGACCCACAGCAATGTGGCTGATGCTCAACTGCCCTTTGAAATAGCCTGGCAAGCCATTCAGTTCTACCAATCACTACAAAGTCTCCAAGAAATGAAACAGGGCAGATCACCTGACATTGACCTAGGCACCAGAAAAGGCAACAGCAGAAACAGCCCAGTCAACCCTGCAAAGTCCTCCTCACTAACATCTGGGGGTTAGTGTCAAAATTGGCAGAGCTGTCTCAGACTAGACAAGCAACAGCTTGACATAGTCACACTCACAGCATCATACCT
>NW_025968099.1:0-1647 GCF_021869965.1 Rhincodon typus
GGTGACCTTGTGCAAAGGCAAATGGTCTGTTGGCCTTCATAGCGAGAGGATTCGAGTACAAGAGCACTAATGTCTTGCTGCAACTATACGGGGCATTGGTGAGACCACACCTGGAGTATTGTTTGATTTTGGTCTGCTTATCTGAGGAAGGATGTTCTGAATGAGGAGGCAGTGCAAAGGGGGTTTAGCACACTGATTCCTGGGATGGACAGACTGATGAATGGGGAGAGACTGGATCAGTTAGAACTATATTCACTGGAGTTTAGAAGAACATGGGGGCATCTCCTAGAAACAGAATTAGACAGGGTAGATAGAGGAAGGGTGTTCTTGATGACTGGGGAGTCTAGAACCAGGGTTCACAGTGTAAGGATAAGGGAGAAATCTTTTAGGACAGAGATGAGGAGAGGTGTCTTTCACCCAGAGTGGTGAGCCTGTGGAATTCTTTAGCACTAGAAAGCCTTGAGGCCAAAACATTGAAGACTTTCAAGGAAAATCTGGATACAGTTCTTTGGACTGAAGGGATCAAAGAATATGGGAAAAAGGCAGGAACAGTGTACTGAGTTGAATGATCAGCTATGATCATATTGAATGGTGGATCAGGTTGATAGGGCCAAATGGCCTACTCTTGTTCCTGTTTTCTATGTTTCTATGAATATGGGAAATTGCACACTGTCAGACCCCAGGGATTCCCATTACCTTTAAGATACCCCATCACAAATTAGGTGTTCTCATACTTCCTTCAGTGTTCCTAGGTCAAACTACTAGAAATCTTTCTCCAACATTATTTTGACTGACCTTGCACCAATTCGACTACAGCACTTTCTCCAGGGCAATTAGAAATAGGCCAGCATTTATTGCCAATTTATCATTGCAAAGGTAAAGATAAGGGAAGGTAAGGTCATCACAGTCTTACTGGTCTAATAGGACTGCTCTCTAATTAGACAGAGATGTTGGCATTCTGAAGGACAGGATTTGCATGTATTTGGAAAGGCAAGCACCGATTAGGGATAGTCAACATGGCTTTGTGTGTGGGAAATCATGTCTCACTAACTTGATTGAATTTTTTTTGAGGAAGTGACCAAGAGTATTGATGAAGGCAAAACTGTGAACATTGCCTATATGGATTTCAGTAAGGTGTTTAACAACGTTCCACATGGTAGACTGGTTAACAAGGTTAGATCGCGTAGGATACAGGAAGAACTAGCCATTTGGAGACAAAATTGGTTCAAAGGTAGGAGACAGAGTGCGGTTGGAGGGTTGCTTTTCGGATTGGTTGCCTGTGACCAGAGGTGTGTGTCGCGTGGATCGGTGCTGGGTCTACTGCTTTTTGTCATTTAAATAAATTATTTGGATGTGAATATAAGAGGTATGGTTAATAAGTTTGCAGACGACACCAAAATTTGTCGTGTAGTGGACAGTGAAGAAGATTGCCTCAGTACAATGGGACCTTGATCAGATGGGCTGAGGAGTTGCAGATAGAGTTTAATCTAGATGAATGTTAGGTGCTCCACTTTGGTAGGGCAAATCAGAACAGGACTTGTACACAATGCTAAAGTTCTGGAGTGTGTTGCCAAACAAAGAGACCTTGGAGTGCAGGTTCATAGTTCCTTGAAAGTGGAGTCGCAGGTAGACAGGGTAGTGAAGAAA
>NW_025968099.1:2047-25000 GCF_021869965.1 Rhincodon typus
GATGCTGCTTGGCCTGCTGCGTTCATCCAGCTCTGCACCTTGTTGTCTCGGATTCTCCAGCATCTGCAGTTCCTACTATCATTGAGTACAGGAGTTGGGAGGTCATGTTGCAGTTGTACAGGACATTGGTCAGGCCATTTTTGGAGTATTGTGTTCAATTCTGGTCTCCCTGCCACAGGAAAAATGTTATGAATCTTGAAAGAGTTCAGAAAAGATTTACAAAGACATTGCCAGGGTTAGAGGGTTTGAACTATAGGGAGAGGCTGAACAGGCTGGGACTATTTTCCCTGGGGTGCCAGAGGCTGAGAAGTGACCTTTATAGAGGTTTATAAAATCATGACAGGCATGGATAGGGTGAATAGACAAGGTCTTTTCCACAGGGTAGGGGAGTCCAAAACTAGAGGGCATAAGTTTAAGGAGAAAGTTTGAAAAGGAACTAAGGGCAACTTTTTCAAGTAGAGGATGGTGTTTGAATGGAATTAGAGGATGTAGGTGGGGGCAGGTACAATTACACCATTTAAAAGGCATCTGCATGAGTATATGAATAGAAAGGGTCTCGAAGGAAATAGGAAGAACTGCAGTTGCTAGAGTCAGAGTCAATACAGTGTAGAGTTGGAGGAATACAGCAGGTCAGGCAGCAGCAGAGGAGCAGGAAAGTTCACGCTTCAGTAGTGGACCCTTCATCAGGTTTAGAGAGACATATGCCAAATGCTGGCAAATAGGACTAGATTAATTTTGGATATCTGGTTGGTATGGATGACTTGGACAGAAGGATCTGTTTCTGTGCTGTACACCTCAGTGACTAGCGGTAGTTTAACTCGATTTGTCACCATGGTAACCTCAGCCTCTCTTGGCAAAGCATAAATCAACCAGCTGAGCTAACCGACGACCACCCCCTTCCTAAATACCGGCGCACAAGTACTACAAATAAATAAAAACAAGCATTTCGCTATTTTAAAAGAGCAATCTCTCATCTCCATTTTGTAGAGTAAGGCTATACCTATTTTCACAGATTCCTTCCCGCACTGCCATGGTGATTGTCAATGGACTATAAAACGCATGCGCATTTGATGGGCGGGGGACGAACCGATGATTGACATGAACTCCAATCCCGCGCCGTCACAGTGATGGTTGGTTGGCGATTGGTTAGGCGGGTCGTCAATTACCGACAGTCGCGTATTATAGCGGCGTCGTAACGAGCTGGCAAGGAGAAGGCGGGTTTGGATGGCTACATCAATGTGGCTGCGATTGGGGCAATAAACCAGTCATTCAAAGCCTGTGGCGCATGCGTACCGGCGTCGCTCCTTCCGTTGATGATTGACAGTCCAGTGCCCCCCCCCAAACTTCGCTACGCTTCTGTCGATTGGCTGACCGAGATATCAATCATCAATGCCGCGCATGCGCTTTGACGAATTTGGAGCTGCTGCTGGTACCGGAGGTTTTGGGTGCGGGGAGGGCCGTGAAATTGTCTGATGTTTTTTCGATGTGATGAGCTTTTACGGTAGGATTTTATTTTTGCACTAAGCTAGCATAAATTCAGCATTGAAGATACTATTTATTTAATCGTTAACCATTAAACCACGGTTAATCTCCGAGAAGCGATTTCGCGAAGTCAATACTTTGTTTTTGTCGAAGTCTAGGCTAGGCCTCGGATCAGGCCTGGAGGAGGGGGGTTCTTTCTGGTTTCTCGCTTAACTTTTAATGTTAAATTAGACAGAAGGGTGGTTAATACTGGGACTCAGTGTCTCTTTTTAAGTCGGTGCTGGGATTTGTTTATTTTTAACTGAATCCTCTGGTTAGATACGGGTTCGTGTTGAATGAGTGAAGCTGAATGAGTCTGATCAAAGGCCTGTTGCTGTGTGACTTCCATCGAGTTTCACCTGCCGTAACGCTACAGCGAAGATCGCTGAAAGGCTCAGCACATTTGGAATTTATGAAAAGATCGATTGTTTTTTTTTAAATATAAGGTATCAGGGAGCTAACATTTCGGAGGGGGTAAAGGCAGTAAAGGGATTTGAGTTATCATACAGTCACACAGCATGGAAACAGACCCTTCGGTTCAACCATAATGGTCCATGCCGACCATAACCCCAAACTAAACTAGTCCCACCTGCCTGCGCTTGGCCTAAATCCCTCCCCACCCTTCCTATGCATGTACTTATCCAAATGTCTTTCAACAGTTGTAACTGTACCCGCATCTACCACTTTCTCTGGCAGTTCATTCCACACATGAATGGCACTTTTTTAAAATAAAAAGTTGTCCCACATGTCCTTTTTTAAAACCTTTTTTACAAACCTTTTCCTCTTAGCTAAAAAATATGCCCCCTTGACTTGAAATTCCCTGCCCTAGGGAAACGATACCTGCCATTCACCTTATCTATACCCTTCATGATTTTATAAACCTCTGAGGTCACCCCTCAACCTCCTACACTCCAGTGGAAAAATGTCCCAGCCTCTCCTTATAACTCAAACCCTCCAATCCCAGCAACATCCTGGTAAATCTTTACTGAACCCTCGCCAGTTTAATAATATCCTTCGTATAAGAGTGACCAGACTGGACAAGATACTCCAGAAGAAGCCTCATCAACTTCAATATGATGTCCTAACTCCTATGCTCAAAGGTTTGAGCAATGAAAGAAAGTATGCTAAATGCCTTCCTAACCACCCATTTGACGCAAGCTTCAAAGAATTATGTACCTGAACCTCTAGGTCTTTCTGTTCTACAACACTACCCAAGGCCCTACTTTTATTTGTATAAGTCCTGCCCTTGTTTGTTTTACCAAAATGCAATACCTCGCATTTCTCCAAATTAAACTCCATCTGCCCATTGACCCAATTGGTCAAGATCTCTTTGTAATCTTAGATAACCTTCACTGTCTACTATATGACCAATTTTCTTTCACTAGAAATAACTTTACATCAATTTCTAATGCTTTCTGTTTTTTCCTTTGATATATTAGAATATGAACTATTAAGTTCAAGTGTTTGGATGTATTGGAATCATCTAGTTATTTTTAAAATCTGAAATTAAATTGTCAGGCTGAATTTGATTAATCTGCAGATTGGATTTTTTCGTGCTGTACTGCTTAATTTATTGTATCAAATTTGAAAATAATTATGATTTTATATGTATGATTATACTTTGCTAGTGTAGTAGTGGCTACATTTGAATAACTGTGCTTTGGGAGGTTTGTGATAAATATAAAATTCTCCTCTCTGTCAAAATGATGTATGTGTTTAATGTGCTCTGACATTAAGCATTATCTACATCTTGATTAGTAAAGACTTACATTTGTATAATTTTTTTTGCATTACTATAATGTATGTATTACTTAGTTGCTGACTACTTGCTTACTGTTTGATGAATAATTTTAAAAAGGATTTGGACAGGTTACAAGTTGTTGATTTGGCTGATTATAATATTCTGAGATATCTATTTAGCCAGACTTAATACACAATGAAAGATTGCTTTTGGAATAGTTTTTATTTTGGCTTCACCAGGGGGGAAACTAAATAAAACTGGGGAATAAAATGCATCTGTAAAACATGACTCTTATTTAGAAATAAGAACATAACCAATCTTGATAATACTTTTTCCAGTACCTGGAACCTTCAGCTCTGAAATCGTATTTGCTGGGTACTTGTGTACAAATGCTTTCATGCATTAGTTTAAAATGTGTTTCTCCACTGCATCTGTAAAGCTGTTAATCCATTTATTTAATACTTAAAGTAGACGAGAATGAATGAATGAGCAAAAACAGCTTAAACAGAGAACAGAATGGAAATTGAGTACTCTGCTAAAGCAAGGCATTATCCTGACAGCTAGAGTTTCTCTAACAGTTCATACATAATCTTTTTTGGTTGAAAAGTATTTATTGCATTTTATTGTATCTCTGCAGGTGGTGATCAGTAGAAGATGGTGTCAAGGACTCAAGATGATGAATTCTATCTAATCGCAGGCGTTGATTAAGCTGAATACATTGTGATTTCCAATAATTGAGACAGTGATTCTAAAAGCTGTCTACTTTAATGAAAAGAACAATGTAGTCAGCTTAACTGAATCATCTGTAAAAATTTGCTTAGTACCATAACTTTGAGAAAATTTACTTGGACTGGCATATGTTTAATTTCTTAGTTGGGTATTTGACTAAGATATAATTTGTTTAGGATTCTTTCTAGCTTAGAATTAATAAGTTTGGAAAAATGGAGACGTTTGGAAGTATGCCACCTATGCCCAAAGAGCCACTGAATGTGGAGAATCAGCCGTGTCCCCCACCTCTTCCTCCAAGCGCGCCGCCGCCTCCACCACCTCCCCTGCAAATGTCCAGTGACGCAGAAGTTATGGACGTTGGCTCTGGTGGTGATGGACTTTCAGACACTCCCGCTGGGGACTCTAACACGTGCAGCCAAGACCGGCTTCTTACGATGGAATCCACTGCCTTTAACAGTCAGTTCACAACAGTATCGGAAAGCTGTCCACAGAATCCAAGGACAGCACGTCATGCACCGGCTGTTCCTAAGTTTGCCCCTGATATTAAGTTACTCAAGGATGTAAAAATTCGAGTTGTCTTTACAGATAGTAGTAAAAGCAAGGACAGACAGGTAGTTTATACTGGTCTTGAATCTGGTGAGAAAAGTACTGAATTTATCAAGAGCATGAATGGAGATTTGCATGGCACTCCTTTTGACAGTAATAGAGTAGTGGGGCCAGGGGGTATCTGTAGTAAAAATACTAGTAAGCAAGAGATTGAAGACAATCAGGAGAAAAAAGTGGAATTTGCAGTTCTGGATGAACTAGAAGACTTTACAGAAAACTTCGAAACTGATGATGTTGAGGGAACAGGTTTCAAATCTGAAATGATCATTCAGCAGGATCACATCGATGAAGAAGCTCTGAGTTACTCTTTTGAGGTATGTGAGCAGGGTTCAAAATACTCACGTGCATGTGATTGCACGTGACTTCTCCTTGTGTGATATAAATGGCTTCCCTATCTTCTCTTTTTTTTCTCTCTCTCTCTCCCTTGTTCCTGCCTGATGCATGTAACCTTTCTTATTCAAAATATCCTGTCATTAAATTGCAAATAATATTTCTATACTCCAGTATTTGTTAATTGTTGACATTTGCAGTTCGCTTACTCTGACTTTTAATTGCTCCTTCTAATTACATGCATCAGGTAATATGTTTAGTATTTTGAACCCTGTATATGTTTTTCTAGCCCATTATGACCAGCACACTTCACCATCAACAACTTTCCAGCTGGTAAAATTTTAATCAAGAAGTCCATTTATTTCTGTCTGCTGTGCAACAAGTTGTATTTATATTTACACATAATTAGTAAGGTGTTTTTAATGAATATGCAGGTTGTCTTAATTTTTTATTTGTTGGTACAAAAATATCCTTCCATTCCTACTTCGCTTCTCTTTCTGCAACTGTGGTCCTTCAGTCAATAATGGATGAACAGAAATACAAACTGCTGCGTAGTTCTGATGCCCGTTCCTTGTCTATGAATTGGTTAGTCGGAGTTGAGTCCACCCATCTGTAGGTGTGTATGGATGAACCAACTCTGAAGACTGACCAGAGCATTAGATAAAGCTCAATACAGTGATGCCATCGAGCCCAGGCTGGAACCTTAAACTCTGACAGTGGAAGTGTGCAGCAAGTATCTTTTGTATCTTCAGTGTATTGTGTGTGTTTCAATTTGAAATAACTTGCCCACTTTATAAAGCCAATTTTTTATACGTAACTTATTTTTAGTCCTGCAAAGAAACTTATTGACCTGCCAAATACGTCAAATTTAAATACTGGCATTCCACTTAATGTTATTGTAGTAATAAAGTCTCTTGATAAGGTACAAGCTTGCTTTTGGGCTCACCATTTTAATTCGGCTACATTGTTATTGTTTCATGAGGTGTTTTTTAAAAACAACTATTTCATAGCTTCAAAGCAGTTTAAAGTGCTAACAGCCTTCCTTCTATTATAAATTAATTTCTGTATGATTAAAAATGTTTTCAAGTTGCACGGAAACAAAGTGAGGACACTTGAGTGATTCCTAGTTGCTGAGTGAGCCACAACTTCATTCGTCAGTGGAATATCAGACTCTAAATTTAAACATCTGGCTTAGTGTACATAAGTATTTTATTTCAGACATCTGGGAAATGATCAATATTTGTGCTTAATGCTCTACAACTTGGTGTAAGACCCTACAATCTTTTAGTTTAAAGGAACAAACATAATCCAAATGACAGAATAATCCTGTTAGTGCAGCTGGAGTTAAAGTTTTTTTCTTTTGAAATGTCCTGTTTAGAAATCTTCGTACTGTTATAGTGGGATGGCCTTCAATGCTGTATTTTGCAGGATGATTTTGATAATGATGTTGATGCACTACTGGAGGCAGTGCTACCTCCTCCCAGAAAGAGGAAACGGGTAGAAGAGGAGAATACTGGTGATAGTGACCACCAGACTGATGAAGAAACAAGTGTGCAGCCAATGATGACCAAAATTAAAACTGTGTTAAAAAGTAAGTGAATGACACAAGCTAACAGGTTTTGTTTAATCTGTTGAAGATATTATACAGTTTAGTAGACTCCGGCCAAACCTTGCTAAGATGACAATTTTTCACAAGTATCATTGTATTGGCCAAAGATTTTGCTACGAACAGTGTCACAGATTAACATAATTTATCCTTAAGGACCATCCACATTTACACAATTTCCAGGCATCATTGTCAGTAACAAACTGTGTAACTCTGACTGATTTTTGTTTTTGTGTGTATAAACACCCCAACTCCAGCCCTGTCTAAATTAAATTGCCAACCTGGAATATGAGCCTTGGGTCTTCTAAGGATTTTGGTTCAGCAACAGTACAACAGTATTTGTACAATTATAGATTATGCTTCCATCAATCAAGAGTTTTTTTGTCTCAAATCCTATGAGATTTCTCTTGAAATGTCAGTTTTCCAGCAATATCTTGATTGGGAGGTTATTTGTGATACACTTGTAAACTGTGCAAACTCCTATTGCATTATAAAAGTTTTTTTTTTCTGAAGGAAAAGTTGAAGTTGTAGAGTTGGCTAATGGGAGTAAGCTCAACCAGCATCAGTGCCTTTGAAACTCTTGGGAATAGCAGCAGGTCTGGCAGCATCTGTCAGGAGAAAATGTCACTGGAGTGGAAATATTAACTCTGTTTTTCTCTCTACAGGTGCTACCAGACCCACTGTGTTTCCCAGCACTGTGTGTTCTTGTTTCAGATTTCCAGCATCCATGATCCTTTGTTTATAATAGTCCCTCCTTGATTACTGTCAGACCACATAGGACTAACTGATGAAACAAATTTAACCAATACTTAAAGGAATGTCAGATTTGTAGTACACTTTTTAAATGGGTACTGGATGGTATTTGAGAACAAGCAACTTATTAACCATGTTTTACATCCAAGGTTGAAATCAAATAGAAGTGTAGTTGGCGTACAATAGATTTATTGCAGGTGAAAGTCCTTTTTTAACTATCACAAGAACGGTAAGCCTTTCAGTCTGTTCCTCACTCAGTGAAATCGTGGCTAATCTTTGGTTAACAAAATGCTATCAGCCTCTGATCTACACTAAAGAATTGACTTGGCAGCAATTGTTGTTTGTGGAAGCAAGTTTCAAAACTTTTGATAACCTCTTGAGCGTAGATGTGTTTTCCAGTTTTGCTCCTGAAAGCCATGCTTCCAGATTTTGCACAACGTACCATCGTCCTAGATTCCCCAATCTCTTGATATCTTACAAACTTTGACCAAGTACTTAATATTTTATGTTTCATGGAATATTACCGAAGTTTGTGTAATCTTGCTTAATTTAACTACTGGAGTCCAGGTATCTTTCTAGTCAATCCACTCTGTCCAGTGTTAATATATTCTTTATAAGGTGAGATGCCCAGAAGGAAACAGCCCATACCAAGTAAGCTGGGCTTTGCAATATGACTTCTAATCCCTATACTGTAGCCCTTTTAAATATAAAACATAGCATTCCAAAAACTTGTTGATAACTTTCTCTGAATGTTCATGACATTTTAGTAGCCTGTATGCCAAATACAGAATTCACTTGGTTTTCTGTTTCTAACCTTTAACCATTTTGAAACGATCCTTTTAGGTCAGAAGTGGATGAACTCACACTTGGATTAATTAAAATGCAATTCCCATTCTTTTACTCATTCACTTAATGTATTACTATTCCCTGTTTATGCTTCCATCTACACTGCTTAAAATGACAACTATCTTTTGCTGTTAGCAAACTTATATGATGGGCTAGAAACCACATTTCTGAGACATTATAAATGCAACAAATAGTCAAAGCCCCATTGCAGATCCTTCTGGAATGCTGCTTCATGCCAATTAGGCTACCTGTCCATGATCCCTACTTTCTTTGTCCTGCTGCTCACCCACTGTCCTCATCAGGACAATACCTGCTCTTAGTTCTGTGAGCTTTAACTTCAGGTAATAATGACCTTTGGTCAGAATAGGGGAGAAAAGTTGAACTGAGAGAAATTAAGGTAATTCAGTAATTTTTGCCAAATCTTGATGTTAACATGGTGTTCTCATGCCTAAAGTTCAGTAGATTCACTGAACCTGGATTTATACCTATGGTGCACTGAAATGGGTTTATCAGGAAATGTACTTTAGATTAATTCTCTCTATTTTCTTATTTCTCAGATAGACAATTCATTTAGATCTGGGAAACTAAATATTTTTCATTTAAAATTTCCATCCTGGAGTATTCTTTGGTTTCAGTTCTAATGGTGTTCCAATCATTCCTTTTACTTCTGCCACCAAACCTCCTGTTTCACCAATTAAAAGGTTAATTCACAAGTACAACCCGCCAGGGGTTATGCTTCAACAACAAAATTAGTGGCAGTTGGATCCAATCATTCTTCATGCTCTTTATAGCAGCCATTGCAATTATGATCTCAGTTGGGTTTTTGTAAGCCATGTGTGGTGTTTTTTTTTCTTTTGTCAGTTTTCATTGGTCACCGCCACAGTTGTCAGTCAGTTCGACAATATTTTCACAGCATTACATAGTATGGAAACAGACCTTTTGGTCCAACTAGTCCATGTCGATCATGTTCCCAAACTAAACCAGTCCCACTTACCTGCATTTGGCCCAAATTCCATCCAAACCTTTCCTATTTAAGTACTTATCCAAGTGTTTTTAAACATTGTAACTGGAGCTGCATCTACGACTTCCTCTGGCAATTCATCCCACATATGAACTTATGTAGTTTTTTTTTTAAAAGAAAGTTGCCCCTCATCCTTTTTAAATCTTTGTCCTCTCACCTTAAAAAATGCTCCCTCCACCTCCCCCCATCTTTACTTGCATTCTATCTTTGTATTGTGATTGAATTAAGAGATCTTGGGCTTTTCTTAGTATTAAATTTGTTTTAACCTTTATAGATCGTGGCCGTCCACCAAGTGAACCCCTTCCTGATGGCTGGATCATGACATTCCATAATTCTGGTATTCCAGTTTACCTGCACAGGGAAACCAGAGTGGTTACCTGGTCACGACCTTATTTCTTAGGAACCGGAAGCATCAGGGTAGGAGATAAATTCGGTAATGTGTCATGAAAATAATTGTATGCTTCGTTTTCTGATCAAGACTGCGATTTTGTGTCCAGAAAATGTCTATGAATCTGGAGGCGTACTGTTTTTTTTTCCTAAAAATATTTGTGCATAGAATGTAGTATCATTGGCTAAACTAGCATTTGTTGCCCTTTCTAATTGAGCTGTCATCTTGAATTGCTGCAGTCCTGGGGGTATAGGGTGATCCATAATGCTGTTAGAAGGGTAGTGTTAGGATTTTGAACTAGTGACAATGATGTGACAGTATACTTCCAAGTCAGAATGGTGAGCAGTTTAGAGGAGAACTTGCATGAGGTGATATTTCCCATGAATTTACTGCCCTTATCTATCTAGGTGATAAAGATTGTAGATTTGTAAGATGCTATTGAAGATGCATTGGTGTGTTACTGCAGTATACTTTTATAGGTGATGTTGTTACTACTGATAAACGACCACCAGAGACCGAGTACAGGATTATAATCCTATATTACTGCAAAATAGCAGGAGAGCAAGCTTTTTATTTTAACTATAAATATGAAAAGTCCTATTTAACCCTTGCAGTCTAATTCACTGTAATAGTACACACTGATGTGCTTCTGCATTGATTAAGGGAGTGGATGTTGAGGGTTATGGATGGGGTGCTAGTCAAGTGGTCTGATTTGTCCAGAATGGTGGGGAATTTCTTCAGTGCCATTGAAGGTGGCAAGTGGAGACATTCTATCACACTTAGGATTTGTACCTTGGAGAGAGCGGATAAGCATTGGGGAGACGAGAGGTGAGTTATTGCTACAAATTGCCTGTGTCTTGCTGTTGAGATATACAAGGCTGATCCAGTTCAGTTTCTAGTCAATGGTAATTTTTGGAATGTTAACAGTGGGGAATTCAGTGATAGTAATGCTACTGAACATCAAGGGGCGATGATTAGATCTCCTTTTGTTGGTGAAAGTCATTTCCCAGCAATTGTGTGGCATTTGTTACTTGCTACTTATCAACCCCAGCCTTACTGAATGTGAACATGAACTGCATCAGTAAATGAAGAGTTGTAAGTAGTGCTGCACTTGATGTTGTCAGCAAACATCCCCATTCCCAACCTTGTGTTGGGGAAGGTCACTGAAGATGTTTGGGTCTAAGACCCTATTCTGAGGAAATCCTGCACTGATGTCTTAGGACTGAGCTATCCTTGGGTCATAGGCATAACTGAGACCAGTATTTGTTGTTATGCGATAATAGTGTTGGGTCTTATTTGATCAGCAGCTTTATCAGTGTGGTGTAGATGCCTCCACTTGAGTTGAAAGGGCCCTCTGGTGGCGCAGTGTTGGCACTTCTACCCCTGGACCTGGAGGCCTGGGTTCAAGTTTCACTTCCTCCAGAGGTGTGTAATAATGTCCCTAAATAGGTTGAGGCAAGTGCGGGAACAGGTGGCCGGTGGTGAGTGGGAACAGGCAGCCCGAGGCAGCAGGGAGAATGCAAGCCCAGGGCAGTGATGTTGAACTATTAACTGTGGTTCTTTAAATTTTCAGTACTTTAGTGAGAAGATCTGTAATGTTTAACTTCTTGGCTTGCTTTCTTTGTTTTTCTGCTTTTGTGAGAAGATTCTGTGCCTAGGTACATTTGGACCTAAGATGGCACCATAAGTGGCAGCTTGTAAATTTTTCACTGTACTCATGCGAGTGAATACGTGACAATGAAAGCGAAAGCTAATTCTAATTCTAGAAAAATAGGTTAAATAAAACTTGGGTGGCACTGTGGCTTAGTTTGTTTAAAGCACCTGCCTGGTACAAAGTAGGATCCTGGGTTCATATCTTACTAGTGCTTTAAGTGGCTCCTGTGGCACAGTGGTACTGTCCCAACCTTAGAGGCAGGAGACTGAGTTTGAGACTCACTAGCTCCAGAGATGTTTAATAACATCTCTGACCAGGTTGATTAGAAAATAGGTCACTTGAGTTGACTTAACGTGAGTTTTTTTTTTGGCATCTGTGCACTTTCTTGTAGAGATTAACTGGGTAGCACTTCTTTTTTTTTTGTCATGTAAATAAATCCACCACTAAGTCTAACAAATTACCCAGTCAACAAGTTACAAATGCTGCTCATCAGTGAGTCTTATTTACACTATCCCATTTGTTCCTCTGACGATGTTGAGACTGCTCAGGCCTTGGATTAAACTCTGGTTATTTTTGACCTTTCTATTGAATTCTGTGTTCCTCCAGAAAGCCATTGACATAACTTGAATTATTTTCTTATAACCCAATAAATGTTAAATTTCTTGTGCCAAGCATGGATGCTATGATTTATTATTGCTACCAATCCTCCTCTCTTCTTTCAACCCATTCTGCCAATTTAACTCTAGAAAATCAGCCACAGTGGTAATATATTCATTTTGAAGGCAGTAGATTGGTTTGTGTGTTTAACTGGGAAAGCAAATGGAAAAGACTTCATTTTTCTTATTTCATGCTTCACCTGCACTATTACCTACTAAAACGATAAATGATGTTACCTGTGAATTTGTTCAAAGAATTAGTCTTTGCAACACTTTTTTTTTTTTTCCTTTGTGACAGTACTGACCCTATTAAGAGATGTGATTTGTCTTGCAGAGGGGTATTGTCACAGTGGTGCTGCAATGTTTCATCAGTCAGGCAGTTGGTAAACCACTTTGAGTTCTCCCTGGCTATTTTTTTTTTAAAGTCAGACCAAAGAATCATGAGTGGGTGGTGTCAGGCTGACACAGACCCAAAAGAATTTTGGTTTTTCATTCAGTTGGTGTTTGTAACTGGCTGTTGGAGCTAAAAGTTTGTGTTCTCCGCTGTTAAACTGAAGTCTTAGGCAACGAGGTTTCCTTTCAAAAATCAAAGGAGGCAGATTGTCTCTTTGGGTATTTTTGTTCTGGACTGGAGAGAGACAGCACATGAGAATAGTAACTGTATAACTATTGCTGAATTGCCTTTGCCAAGGGTGTGTTTTATGGAATGCTGCTTGTACTGGAATAGTTGATGATTAGTGGTTAAGTGATACATTATTTTGTTAAATATTTCAATAAAGTAAAGTTATGCCAATTCTTTTTGTATTTTAACTGTGTAAGAATAAAGTGTGGATTTTGACTGAAGTTTAATGGTGAACCAATCAAATCCTCTCTGGAACACAGCACTCTTCTTTATTTTAAAAGTCACATTTATAAAAGCTAGGGTCTAGGCTATCTCCAGAATATACTCTGGGGCATCTGGTCTGGTCCATAACACCTTCTTTCCCCTTGTTCCGTAGACCTGATGGTGTTGTTTATTGTCACTCTCCCTTTCGCTGTCTCGGCAGTACAAATCATCTGTCCATGGGGAATGCTTCATCTTTTGCAACACCTGTGGACTGTACTGTTAGAATTTGCTCTGTGTGATATGCAAGAAGAATTGAGGTGGCTTGAATGTTATATATATATTTTATTTTCCCAGCCTTAATGTTTTTTTTTTTTTATTTGCCTTTTTTCAGTCTTAGACAATATGCAATCTGTTGGTGCCTTCAACTGAGTTGTTTGCCAGGACATGTGCAATGGAAATATGCTGACACCTAGCTTTCCTTCTGGGTTCATTTTGGTACTAGACATTATGATCTTATTTTGGTCCTTCCATGCAAATAATTTTACTGGATCAGTAATCATGTTCAGTTATTATTACCAAATCATTTGTTCAATTAGAAATCTGACATCAGTCGGTGAAAAGTTGTTTTTTGTTCTATGCAGAAACATGATCCTCCACAGAGCAGCATTCCCTGTCTACACTACATGAAAATGAGAGACCAAGAAGAAAAAGAGCAGAATAAGCTGGCTAGTAATGGAGAGATAATGAAAGTGACCACAAATGGAGAAATGTCCCCAGATAAATGTGAAAGCACACCTTTAGAAGTAAATGAGAAACCAGACTGCACTGCGACTGATCAAGACTTCCTTGCTAATTCAGCACCTCACAATAGCTCGGGTACAATATGCTCTAAATCCTTAGATGAAAGAGACTCCATGGGTGGAATCATTGCAGCAGGAGCCCTTGGACAGGTGAAGGCTAAAGTAGAAGTATGCAAAGAAGAATCTATTGGTAAGACCATTCTTGATCTTATTTCAAATAGGTGATGATTTTTCTTTGGGCTAGGCATTTAATGTGTGTTTCACCTTGTGGATGTGTGAATGTATATAGTGGCCTTTGGTATTTTTTTTTTAACACTTAAGATGTCCATGGCAAAGAGGACATGCTACCAGGTTTCTCCCAGTTTTAGTATTTGGACTTTACTTAGTTGAAGGAAATGTGCAGTGACTCAATCACTTGTTTTTGTTGCAGGCTGCCTTTCTCTTGGCACTATCAAGTCCACATTGTGCTGTCCCTTGATGGCATACCTGAGGTTCAGCATTTTTAAGATTTTGCACTATCCTACAATTACATTTTAAAAAAAATTTGCACATATTACTACATTTATGGAAAGATAGGAAATGGAATCAAGAATAGACCTTTGGCTTGTTGAGCCTGCCCTTCCATTCAATATGATCATTGACCCTCTTTGTTAACTCTGCACTCTGTCCTCATTCTCCTCGATGACTTTAGTCTCTAGAAATCTATTTCTTTCTTAAATATATTTCAGTTACTTGACCTACACTGCCTTATGTGGAAGAAAATTCTGTCGGTTCACCATCTTTCAAGTGAAGAAATTTCTCCTCCCCTCAGTCCTAAATAATCTACCCTGTATCCTGAGACTGAGAGCTCTTATTCTAGATACCCCTGGTCAAGGAGAACATCATCCCTGCATACTGCCTGTCCAGCCCTATCAGAGTTGAATATGTTTGAGTTCCTCTGTCAATCTTCTAAATTCCAATGAATACAGGTCTAATTGACCCTATGTCTCCTCATCTGAGAAACGTGCCATCTCAGGATTCAGCTTGATGAGCCTTTGCTGAACTCCTTTGGTGGCAAATATATATTTTCCTAGTTAAGAGTAAAACTTCGCATAATATTTCCGATACAGTTTTACCAAGGCCCTACAGATGCATCCAGACATCCTTGCCCCTAAATTGAAATTCTCTTGGCAATGAAAGTCTGTGCTTTTGGTCTCCAATCCCCTTGCATTGTGAGATTGGATGAGATTCCATATTATCACCATGAATTTTAGGTTGTGCTAGAAGTCGTCATGTTACCTGGCTGGTTGGCCATCTAAACACGCAGCTTTAAGGTTTTCTAAAGCTTCATATTTAACAGCGGCACAGCTGTTTATGGTTGGACTAGATTCTTCTTGCTTCAGAAACCAGGTGCTCTTAGAAGACTGTTTAAAACTTCAGGTTCATAAACCTAGTTGGTAATCTTTCCGTGTCAAAATAGTTTCCATTATTGTTTGCGATCCCAAGCAATTATTATTAAGTAGTGCAAGTTAATCTCGAGTAAGGTTTTTTATATTTTATGCATAATTATATTTCCAGTCCAAAGGTATGTCTTGGCATTATTAGTCTAGCAAAGTACACTGAACATGGATTTGTACTGTTCACATCCCATTTATTATTATTCAGCTCTTGAGGAATTTAAAAAATACTTGGAAAAACGCTTTGATTTTGAGCAAGTCACTGTGAAGAAATTCCGGACCTGGGCTGAACGGCGTCAGTTTAACCGCGAGATGAAACGGAAGCAAGCAGAAGCTGAGCGGCCAATTTTGCCAGCCAATCAAAAACTCATTACTCTCTCTGTTCAGGATGCACCCACAAAAAAAGGTAAAAGCAACATGTGAACATTTCACCATCTTCTAATATGAACTGTTTTAATAATGCTTGCAGCATCTTTCAGAACGTGAACTTGAACTTCTGTGCATGCAAACAAAATGGTATACAAGCTTGATTTATAAGTTCACATATTAGAACTTGAGGACCAATTTCTTATTCTGGCTCCAGTGATTTTTTTTATTTTTCTTCGACATACGTAGTCATGTAATTTGAGCTGAAGGGAGGGGAAAAGTCTGTTTTTCAATTTTATTTCTGTGTTGGATATGTTCGCACCTCTTAATTGTGTAAAGAATTTATACTCCACTACGAAGGAAAACCGGAAGTGAGGTAATCCAGCTCGACAGACTCCAGAGTTTTAAAAACCAGGCAGGAAAACACACCAGCGCTTCATCAGAGGCTGCACTGATGATGTTACCCAGCAGGGTAATGAAACATCTGCGGAACCATGAACCAGCTCGGCGAGCCAACAAACCACAATGTGGTGTATTGAACAACAGACTGCATGCATCCAGCATTCCTACAAGATAACACATTTGATGGCTGGACAGAAATCTTCAAGAGCATACAATAAAGGAAAAAATGGAGGGAACATTGGTCCACTGTCAGCAAAATGTCATTTTTGTAAGGGAAGCACTCTCCACTCCTCCCTCCCCCAGTCTGCAATTGTAGAAATGCTGTCTGAGCCAGGAAATTTAGATATGGGTGTGAAGGAGAAGGAATGAGTTTTTACTGTTTATTCGAGATAGTTATGCTTGAAGACCATTTATAAAGATCTGCAGTAGTAGTTCAACATTGTTCTTCAGCATAAAAAGTTAGAACTTAATGGCTGGCAACCTTTTTTAGTTGAAAGGTGATGGGGTTTGGATTCCATGGTTATTGAGAGAGAAAAATCTGGTGATCTTTTCTCCTTGGAAATTCAGAGTATCTGCTCGTCCTCTGAATAAGTGTAAAAATGGGAATTGTAATGATTCACCTTATTTTCCTATTTGCAGCTGGTTCATGTTTGCATTAAGCTTCATTATTTCAAGCAAATACATCACTCAGCATGAGTGCAAATTTTCCTGCTAGCTGAAAAGCCAGTTTTAAAAGTCTGCTTCAGAGTTTTTGACTGCGCCAATTTATGTTCCGGTTAGACACCTGAGAACTTGAGAAAAATCTACTTGCCCATTAAGCAACCATCTTCACCAGACCTGCCAAGTAGGTGATCCATCTTGGTCACCTTGGTCATCCAATCAGTTCAGATCATTCTACATTTAAAAACCGAAAGATCTGTGGATGCTGTAAATTGGGAACAAAAGCAGAAGTTGCTGGAAGCTCAGCAGGTCTGGCAGAATCTGAAGAAAAAAATCAGTTAACGTTTCGGGTCTGGTGACCCTTTCTCAGAATGGGAAGGATCATTAAGACCCTTGCATATCATTAAGACATGGCTGAGTGTACCAGATACCACAACAGATTAATGGTCCCAACTACAATCTAATTCTTCTACTGGAGAAGTGTACTGCAGAACGAAGCTTTTTGCCTCTCGTAAGCTGTTCGGGCACAAATACAGCACTGGCATCTACCTGGCAATGTTGAAATTTTTCTTAGTGCATCCTGTCTGTGAAAAATGAAGCAAAAATCTAATCCAGCCAACGACCAACCCATTCAGCCTAATTTCAGTAATTGGTCAAGTGGTGGAAGGGTCATTGGCAATACTGTGGTGGGGGGGAACTCTTTGGAGTTATGCCTACCACAAAGGGAGCTGTTTGTAGTTGTTAGAGGTCAGTCATCACCCTTCAGGACATTCCTGCAGCAGTTCCTTAGATTTTGAGGTCCAAACATCTTCAACTGCTTCATCAGTGACCTTCTCTTTGCCCCCCCCATAAGATCAGTCCATCATCAATAAGCATCTCTCTTTCTACATTCAGCACAATTTTATGACAACTGAGGCTGAAGGTGTCCATCCCCAAATGCAGTGAGACCTGGACACTCTGGGTTTGGGCTGACAAGCAACAAGCAACATAAAAACTACGTAAGTGCCAGACAGTGACCATCTCTAACAGGAGAGAATCTAGCATTGCCCTTGACATTCAATGGCATATTGCATTAGCCATAAAAGACTTGTGCTGTAAGAGTACAACAGGGACTGGGACTTCAGCAGTGAGTAACTCACCAGCTCACTTCCCAAATCTTGTCTGCCATCTACAAAATACAAGTCAGGAGAATGAATGAATACTCTCCACTTGCCTGGATGAGTGTAGCTTCAACACTTAAGATTCCTGTTCCTTCACTTCCACTGGGTCAAAATCCTGGAACTTCTTCCTAATGGTATTGTGGGTCGACCTACTTGGACTGAGAGGTTCAAGTAGGCAACTCGGCACAATTTGAGTGCAGCTAGGGGTGGTCAATGAATGCTGGCCCGACCAGTGACATCTGAATAATAAAATTGGTGTGAGGCAATGACTATCATCAACAAGAAGATCTGAGCATTACTCTTGACTAATTCTCCTGATTTGGCAGCCTGGACTTAACCATTGACCAAAAACTTGACTAGATCAATCGTATTAATACTGTGACTACAAGACCAAGTCGGACACTGGTAATTCTGCAATAAATGACTCACCACTTGACTGCCCAGTGCTTGTGCAGTATCTACAAGCACAAGTCGGGAGTGTAAGAATGCTTTTTAATGAATGGAGTTACTGCAACATTGAAGAAGCCTCATGTGCAGGAAAAAAGACCAGTCAGCTTGATTGGCATCTCATCTATCAGTTTAAACGTTCACTGGTGTATGGAGGAGGCAAGGCATTACCGAAAGTCATCAAAGTTTCTTTGACAGGACCTCCCAAACCCAAGACCTCTGCCACTGAAAATAAAGGTTTGTGGAAACACTACTAAGTCGCTCACCATTCAGCCTTGACAAGATAAATGCAATATATTTTCATTTGCTCCAAATCCTGGAACTTTTGAAAAAATCAATGAATGTAGCTGGCTAGGACTGTATATTGCTCATTCATAATTGTGGAGGACAATTAAGAGTCAACCGCATTACTGGGTTTCTGGAACCACAAGCAGGCTGGTCCAGGTAAGGGTGGCATAGTTCCTACCATTAGTGAACTAGATGGGTTTTTATGATAGTCAGTGCTTACATTGTCATTTGCTTGAGTTTTTTTGTTCCAGGCTTTTATTGAATTCAGGTTTCACCATCTACCATGATTGGTTTTGAGCCCATGTTCTGAAAGCATTAGCCTGGTGTTCTGAATTATCAGTCTGGCAACGGTACCACTATCTTTCCCTCTAGCAGCAGTGTGGGGATAGGTACATCACGTGGACTGCAGCATTCAAGATCATGGCTCGTTATCACTTTGAGGCCTTTGCTAAGAATTGGAGATCCTTCTACTGTATCTTTATTCATTACTGTGTACTAATAAAATCTGTGCATTATACTTTAGCCTTACCAATGACCTAAACAATGTCAGAACCTCTAGTTATTGATTTCCTTATTTGTGTTCTGCAGTATTCTATTTGCTTTATTGATAGATTTTTCACCTTTCAATTGGACTTCTATTGCATAGCAGGAGCAACTCGTTTTAATTAGCAAGAAATGGAGTTGCCTACAAAATAAAAATGATCTTTGATCGGGAAAAATTGAGCCATTAAGTAGATTTTACAACTGATAATGAACCGTAAAATTAAAAATGAAATGCCTTGAACTGTATTTGTTTGTTGCATTAATCATCGTTACTGGATTGATCATGAAATGGAAATTTGGTTCAACAAGTATGAGACGTTAGTCAATTGTATGAATTATTTATTTAGTGACGGTACTTTAATGGCTGCATTGTAGTTAAGAAATTTTAATATTTAGTATTAAATGCAATCCGCAAGGATCTAAAACTACTTGCGATTGGAGCTTTCTTTAGATTAAATCAAAATTAATTTTCTCCCTCCTTTTCTTTCTTGTCAGAGTTTGTCATTAACCCAAATGGAAAATCAGAAGTCTGCATACTGCACGAATATATGCAAAGAGTCCTGAAAGTTCGCCCTGTTTACAATTTTTTTGAATGTGGTAAGCTGCCTCTTTTAAGTGTGTTTTATATTTTATTTTTGAAGATGTTTCTCATCCATTTGCCACTATTGAAGAGGGTGACCAACCAAACAGATTGCTTTAACACAATGCTGTGCATTGGGAAAAACCCTCCTCATCGACAGTGAAATGCAACTTGGGTCACCATGTGTTTAACTTGACAAGGTGAGCGCTAATCTTAAAGCTTTGGTAATTGTGCAAAAATGAAATGATAATGTATAAGGCCCTTTGGATTTTTAAATATAGAATTATAGAGGTTTGCTGTAAATTCTCCATGTCATTGCTGCTGGTATTGAGAGTTTAAAGCATTGAAAGATTTGGTTTTTAGCCTCCTCCTAATTTTTATTGCTCTGACTTCCAATGGTACTCAAACGTTGATAAAACATCAAGACTAGATGAAATGCTTACCAAGATGTTGAAGGAAATTAGAGTGGAAATTACAGAGATACTGTTAATCTTCATTGGATTCCAGAGTGGTACCAGAGAAATGGAGAATTGCAAGCATTATACCCTTGGTTATAAGGATCAGCTCAGCAATTGTGGGGTGACTTTGAGGAACAGTTGAGAAAGAACACATAGTCACTTGGTAAGTTGGGGATTGATTCAGACGAGTCAGCATGAATTTAAGGGAGGGAAGCGGCAAATTAACTTGCAGGGGTTTTTTGAAGAGGTAACACAGGATTGACGAAGGGAAGGCTGTTGAAATGGTGTACGTGGAGTTCCATAGGGCTTTTGATACAGTTCCACACAATAGGCTTGAGGAAAGTTGTAAGTAATAGAATAAAAGGAAGTGTAGCAACATAATTACGAAATCAGAAAAGGGGTATGAAACAGCACTAAACTTCCCTTTGCAATATGAAGGTTTGTAGGGGAGTTCCTCGGGGTCAGAATTGGGATCTCTGGTTTTCCTGATATCTACAACTGATCTAGATCTTGGTGTACAGGGAATAATATCAAAGTTTGTTTGAAAGCACAAAACTTGAAAATATTGCCAACTGTGAGGAGGACAGTGTAAAACTCCAAAAGGACAGACAAGCTGGTGAAGTGGGCGTTAGGTGACAGGTGAAATTCGTGTTGAGAAGTGAGCAGTGTGGCATCTTGATACAAAGTACATGGAGAAACAGTATGAAATATTACAGTAGATCCTCTTTGCAAAATCTCAGATTCACCTATCCATGTCAAAAGTAACAAAAATGGCATATCAGTGATGCTTTTAACCTATTTTTTAATGAGTTCCACACTTGCAAATTTCATCAAGAATGGAACCCTTACGGTTCCAGAGAAATGACTGCAGTATTCTAAAGGGTGTGCAGGAGCTGACGGACCGCTGTAAATGTACACAAGTCATTAAAGGTGACAGGACAGTTAGAGCTGTTAATAAAGTGCACAGTATTCCTGGTTTCTTTAAGGGCATAAATTACAAAAGCAGGACATTATGATAGATTTATATAAGACACTCGTTAAACCTCAACGGGAGCATTGTCTACAGCTCCATTTGCCGCATTATGTGAAGAATGCCAAAGTATGGAGAAAGTGCAGAAGAATTATTTTGGAATAGTTCCAGGGATAAGACCCTTCAGATAGAAGGAAAAACTTAAGTTGGGACTGATTTCTTGGAGAGGCCAAGACCAAGGGAAGATTTTATAGGTTTTCAAAATTGTGAAGGATCTGGGCAGTGGATGGGGAGAAGCAGTTCCACTCAAGCGTTTTGCAAAACCAGCAACTGTAAAGTAAGAAAAATAGTTTTCACATAATGTGTAGTTAGGGTTAGGGATGTACTGCCTTGAAGTGAGGTGAAGATGAGATCACTTGAGGTATTCAAGAAGGTATTGAGTAATTGTTTCTGTTCAATGTACAGGCTAGAGGCAGGAGACTGACACCAATTTAACATGTTCCGATCTGGTGCAGACGCAGTGAGCTGAATGACTCCCTTCTGCACCATTAACACTTCTATGATTCTACAAACCCTGGGTGGTGGCATTAATGACCAAGTACAGTTCCTTTTACAAATAGTGTATGGTCACTGTCTTGAACCACATCACCCAGCCGTTGACAAAATTAATGGTTTTGAACAAAAGTTTTTGACAAATGCAAGGAATTCAGCAATATAATTACGGGACTGAGGGTTAATATTGCTTGCTCAAATCTTCCAACAGCAAGATGAGAATGTAGTCAAAAATTGGGGAATTGTCATGAAAACGCCTTCAATTCAAGAATGTTGTTCAGGTTAAGGAAACTTCCAGCCCTGCTTTGTCTGGCTTGTGTAATTTGCAATCTGGTGGATTCTTAATGTCCTCTCAGTTATTTTTAAACCACATTTTGTGGCACAACTCTGTGGCAAGAGACTAGAACCTGGACTTTCTGTCCAGAGGTAGAAATCGTATCATTGTGCCACCAAACTCCTGAAAAGACTGTACCCTAATGAATCTATAGTAAAATTTATGGTTCCAGTTAGGACTAGGTGGGTAGCTCTTTTGGGAGTCTGTACGGACACGATGGATCAAATGGCCTCCTTCTGTTGTATAAAATTCTGTAATTAGTTGTCATGGTAACTAATGATAAAGCTTTCAGTGTAACCGTGCTGTTATTGTCTCCATCCCGTTATTTTTCCCCTCCAAAGGAGATTACACCAAGCATGTATCTGAGCTAACTACTATATAAGCCCTGAAAATAATTAAGCTTGAAAGTCAGCAATTCTCATATCTGGAAAGTATCATTTGTTTATTTGGCTGAGCTCTAAATGATGTCAAGATTTTTCCCTATTAATTTGCAAAAAGACTTGAAATTTTTCTGTGACTCTTTTTATATAAAAAAAACTCTAGCTTTCAATTATTCCACAAAGCATTATTTGTTTAAGTATTTTCTTCATCCGGAAGTGCTGACTTACCAGATCTTTGTGTGTATTTTTTTTCAGAAAATCCAAGTGACCCTTTTGGAGCCTCAGTCGTTATTGATGGCGTAACCTATGGTACAGGAACTGCCAGCAGCAAAAAACTTGCGAAGAATAAAGCTGGTATTTTATTGTTTATTAATAATGAACTTTTCTTAATTTTTCACAGAAGATCATCAGAATAGATTGCATGAAAAGTGACCATTCAATTTCATCTCTGCAGACTACAGGTTCTTGCCACAGCAACATCTGTGATGGTGTAAATCACCCTTCCTGGCACCTGTTCCAGCTAGAAGTTAGCTTCTGTGTAAAATATTTATGAACGTTGTCCTAAATTTGAACTTGACAGCAGTCAGCTTGTGCTTTTGTCCGTCTGTACTAATACAATTGAGATGGAATTCTGCAGGAATTTTTCGTTGCTAGCTTTTTTCCTATCTTTATTCTCTTAAAGTTGTCTTGTTGCTGAGATTTGGTTAACTGCATATCGTCAGCAGCTCATTCAGTGTGCAGACATCTGTTTGTCTTTACCTGACCTACGAATGCCAGCAACAATTTCACCATAAGTTAATCATTGTATTCTTGCCTGAAGCCATCCTTTTCCACATCTACAGGAATGTTTACTCGGCTATCTGGAACCATAGGCCCTGAACGCTTTTATCCCCTCCCTAA
>NW_025968100.1:0-25000 GCF_021869965.1 Rhincodon typus
CACCACTATCCCGGGGAAATTAGGAATGGGCAACAAGTACTGGCTTGATCCACAACACCCACATCCCCCGAACTAAAAATCTCACTTGTGTTGGGGTGAAGCATGGCTGGGGGTTCAAAACTAGAGGCCACAATTTTAAGATGTGTAGAGAAAGATTTAAAAGGGACTTGAAGGGCAATCTTCTCAAACAGATGGTGGAAATGAACAATCAGAGGAAATAGTAGATGCAGGTACAGTTAAAACATTTAAAAGTCATTTTGGACAGCTACATGAATAGGAAAGGGATTTGGGCCAAATGCAGGCAAATGGGATTGGTTTAGTTTGGGAAACCTGATCGGCATGGACAAGTTGGATTGAAAAGGGTCTGTTTCCAAGCTGTATAACCATCTACAAGGCACAAGTCAAGAGTGTGATGGAGTACTCCCCACTTGCCTGGATGAATGCAGCCCCAACAACACTCGAAGCTTGACCCCATCCAGGACAAAGCAGCCTACTTGATTGGCATGATGTCCACAAATATCCACCTCCCTCCACCACCAACGAACAGTAGCAGCAGTGTGTACTATCTAAGATGCACTGCAGAAATTCACCAAAGATCTTTCGACAGCACCTTGCAAACCCATGACTACTTCATCTAGAAGGACGCAAGCAGAAGGCACCTGGAAATGCCGTAGGTGCAAGTCCCCTCCAAGCCATACTAACTTGGAAAGATATTGCCGTTCCTTTACTGTCACTAGGTCAAAATCTTGGAATTCTCTCCCTAAGATTCCTAGGATTCCTTCCCATTGTGTCAAACTGTAACATGTGGACTGCAGCAGTTCAAGAAGGCAGCTCACCGCCACCACCTCAAGGGCAACTAGGGATGGGCAATAAATGCTGGCCGGGCAATAAATGCTGGCCAGCCAATGATGTCCATGTCCCACAAGTGAATTTAAAAGAAATTTTCAAATCAAACTGGCCAAAGATGATGATAGAGACATCTGAAGCAAGTGAGATTTAAACCTAGGTCTGCTGGCCTGGAAGTAGGGACTCTATCACTATCACGAGCTCCAAATAATTAATTAATTAAATCACAATCTGCCATGATGGCATTTGAACCTATGTCCCCAGAGCATCAACAAACAAAAATAGAAATTGCTGGGGAAACACAGCAAATCTTCTGAAGAAGGGTCATTGGACTTGAAATGTTAATTCTGTCTTCTCTCTGCAGATGCTGCCAGATTTGCTGAATTTCGCTTGCAATTTGTTTTTGCTTGTTTCAGATCTCCATTATCTGCAATCCTTTGTTTTACCACAGCACATTAGCCTGGGGTTCTGGATTACTAGCCCAGTGACATTACCACTACTCCACTGCTTCTCTTTTTCAAAATGTTTATTTCAACAGTAGTCTCTGTGTAACAATCAGGGAATACCTGCCTTTTATTCTTTGCTCTCTCCTAATTGATTAAATTGCAGCAAACCATTTGTTGTTTTTGTTTGAGATCAGCAACTTAGGTGAAGATTAAACTTTGGAACTACTAGTTTTATATAGTCATTTCTTTGCTTCGAACCACTAATCCAGTTATCTTCTCTATTGAGCCATACTGAGAGGTGGGTTTCGATGTTGTGCTTCATACAGCTTGACCAAACAGTCCCTACAGTGTGGAAGCAGACCATTTGGCCCACTGAGTCCACACTGACCCTCCAAAGAGCGTCCCACCCAGGATGCCCACCCCCTTCCCCTCTGTTCCTGTAATCCTGCGTTTCCCATGGTTAACCGACCTAGCCAGCACATCCCTGGACACTAAGGGCAACTTAACATGGTCAAACCACCTAACCTGCACATCTTTGTAGGAGCAAATTACTGTACTGCAGATGCTGGAGTCTTTCCTGAAATCAACAAATGCTGGAGATCAATGGGTCAGACAGCATCCATGGAGTGAGAGCAAGCTACCATTTCAAGTCTGGATGACTCTTCATCAGAGCTAAGGTGAAGTCTGGAGTGAGCCAGAAGATTGTAAAGTGCCTAATCTGAAGATGAGCTGTCATTCCTCCAGTTTTGTACCATGATTCGCTGGAGCACTGCAGCATGGTGAGGGCAGACAAGTGGGCATGCGAGCGGGGGCGCTGTGTTAAAATGACCGGCTACAGGAAGGTCGGGGTCATGCTTGCACACAGACCAGAGGTGTTACACAAAGCAGTCACCCAGTCTGTTTGGTTTCTCCAGTGTAGAGTTTTCTGCACATCTTTGGACTGGGAGGAAACTGGAGCAACCAGAGGAAACCCCCCACAGACACAGGGAGAATGTACAAACTCCGCACACAGTCACCCGAAGGTGGAATCAAACCTGGATCCCTGGTGCTGTGAGGCAGCAGTGCTAATCATTGAGCCACCGTGTGACCCAATGTTAATGTTATGCAACCACTGATAAAACCATTGAAATGTTTGTAGTGGGAGTGCCACCAAAATCACCTTGCATTCATATAGTGCAGTTAACACAGTAAAATGTCCCAAGGCTCTTCACAAAAGAGTTATTAGCCAAACATTGACACTTATCCATTTAAGGTAATAGGTTTTAATCAGTGTCTTAAAGTAAGAGAGATGGGGAAATGAAAAAACACTAAAAGGTAGGAAAGTGGGCAATGAAGGGAAAAAGATGTAGTAGTAAATGACTCAGGTCCACAGCATTATTTAAAAGGATCTTCAAATGGACAGCTGTATCATTCCAGATGGGAACACCTCACCAACGACTGAATGAAACTTGCTAAAGCTGAGTTCACCTGCTTGTTATTTGTAATAGTGTAACTGATATTAAATTTCCTTCTACAGAAGTGTTATTGTATAGTCTTTGGACAAAAAGAACTTCAATACAGAAAGTAATTTTTAAGCCACTTTTTGTACAAAGCTACAACTATGAATTCAAATGGACTTCATTCCTGGTTCTATGTGATAACTGGGTTACAGTGATAAATTCTTTTCATCTGTAATGGAAACAACCTACTCAACTTGTTTGATGTCAACTTAACTGATGTTGCAGCTGTTTACAAAGTTCTGTTATTAATTTTGCAAAGTCCTCTGAGCATTATAAGTTAGTTTTGGCTGATCATCGAAGATAGTTATGCACTAAAGATCTGTACTGTTGTCATTCACCTAACCTGGAGCAGCATTGAGTGTTCTACAAATGAAGTGTTGCATGTGATTACAGTTAACCGTGTATCTTTAATACGTCAGCTGCATATAACTTTCATTGTGCAAACTGTTGGTATAATCTTACTGTCAGAACACTGAGGGTTAATGGTAAATGTTTATAGCTAGGGGAAAAAGAACTTAGAATTCTACTTTTCTTACAAATACTGGCCCTCGCTGCCATCTCCCACTGCACCAGTGGCCACCAACAATAAGAAGATTAGGGTGTCTAGGTCTAAGACTCAAAAATAAACAAAAACAGAAATTGCTGGAAAAGCTCAGTGGGTTTGGCAGTTTCTGTGGAGAGAAATCCGAGTGAACGTTTTGGGTTCTGTGACCCTTCCTCAACTGATGATAGCTAGGAAAATGTGTTGATTTTATATGTAGAAGACACGGTGGAGGAAGGGGGGTAAGGGGTAAATGATGGGTAGAGATAGAGCCCAAAGAGAGAGAAAAACAGTTGGACAAAGGAGTGAATGATGATAATGGCTAGGAGAGTGAATAGCTGTTAATGGGGACTGATATTGGCTAACAAGGAGTTGTGTGCAATGGCAGACCATGTGATACCCAAACCTGGGGTGTGAGGGGTGGGATAAGGACATGGAAGAAGCTCAGGCCCTAAAATTGTTGAACTCGAATTCAATACTGTGTCCAGAAGGCGGTAGAGTTCCCAAGTGGAAAATGAAGTTTTTCTCTTTCATCATTCACGGGATGTGGGTGTTGCTGGCTAGACCAGCGTCCCCAATTGCCCAGAGGGCAGTTGAAGTCAGCCACATTGCTGTGGGTCTGGAGTCACATGTAGGCCAGACCAGGTAAGAATGGCAGTTTCCTTAAAGGACAATAGTGAACCAGATCGCCAATTGTTGGAAAAACCAATGGACTCATGGTCATTGTTAGACTCTTAATTCCAGGTATTTATTGAATTCAAATTCCACCAGTTGCCATGGTGGGATTTGAACCCAGGCCCCCAGAACATTACTTGGGTCTATGGATTAATAGTCCAGCGATTAATGCCACTCGGCCGTTGCCTCCCCTATAAGTGCTGTTCTTCCATCTTGCACTAAAGTTTGCTGGAGCACTGCAGCAAGCCTGAGACAGATGTTGGGAACAAGGTAGTGTGTTGAAATGGCAGGCAGCTGGAAGCTTAGGGTCGTTTTTTTTCCACCAACAAAACATAGGTGTTCGGCAAAGCAGCCACCCAGTCTATGCATCATTTACCCAGTGTAGAGGAAACCACGTTGTCAGGAGCAAATGCAGTAAACTAGATTGTGGGAAGTGCAGGTAAAGTGCTGCTTCACATTTGGGCTGTTGTATACTGAAGAGGAAGGAAATAAATGGACAAGTGTTACACCTTCTAGTTGCGGGGGAGGTTGCCATGGGCCTATTGGGGATGGGGGGGTGCCAGGCGGTGCAGTGGTGGAGTTGGGTGTGAAGGAAGAGTGGACAAGGATTTCTCATAAGGAATGGCCCCTGTGGAAGGCTGACAAGGGAGGGGAGGGGAGGAGAGGAGAATATATGTCTGGTGGTGGCATCCTGCTGGAGGCTAATGATCCTCTCTGGACGTGGATGCTGGTGAGCTGGTAGATAAGGAGTGCAGTCAGTTCCTGGGAAGATTGGTCGCCTCAATTTCTCTGGCACCCTTCACCCGTTGCAACCTATGTCACATTGACAGTTCTCAATGAAAGGTTAAGTGCAGGTAAAAAGCCAGAGGGAGGGGTCCAGGTGGAGGGAGAGTGTTGGAGGCTGGCGAAGGGGTCTGTGGGACAGGGGGAAGACTGTTGTCCCCACTGAAATGGGCACTCAAAAGTAATGTTTGCATTAAAACTGAATTCTGATTCCTACCAAAAAAATTATTTCATAATCAGTTACTTTCAAGATTAAAACTTACATCCAGATGTCACCATTTTTTCTGTATGTGTTCAATAGCCTAATCAGATTTTCCTAAAAGATAATTCAATATCCACTCTCCTATCAAAAAAAGGCCCACTTATCTACTCGGCCTTTCTTTCCACTTCACAGAAGCACACTCTTCCCCATTCCCTAATAAAGTCTTCTGCAAGATTTCTGGCTCCCTTCTCCCTTTGCCAACAGTTCTCCAATTCACAAAGGTACTTTTACTCTTACTCTTTTTTTTTTCCTATCATTTCCCACTCCATCATCCTTTTTTTATAAAATCACTCTTCCTCCTCTATATTCTCTTCCTTCTTATTGTTAACTACAACACCAAGAACCACTGTAGCATGGAGTTCAGTCCTGGAATGAAGCTGTGGACTGCGCCTTTAGCTGGTTCGGAGGCAATTGTAAGAAGTATGCTAGTGGAATTAGGTTAAACAGTTCAGCAATTGAGAAATGAAATTTGCTAATCAAACTGCTGCAGCTAGTTTATAGCTTCCATTTATATAGTTGCAAAATTTACACCCACCAGCAGCACTGTAAATTATAACATTATACCTTTTGGAGTTGTATGTGTATAACTAAGACCAAAGACATTTTCATTGGTATATCATTAAATTTTGCAGTAATTCTACACTAGATGGGGAGAAAATCATCAGTATGACATTGCATCATATGATGTGGCAACACCTTAGCTCTCAAATTACGTCCAGTTATCCTTTTATCTACCTCACCGCTTTTGCACTGAGCACACTAACACCTGAAGAAGGATTGAGCGTCCAAAAGCTTGTGTTTTCAAATAAACCTGTTGGACTGTAACCTGGTGCTGTATGATTTCTGACTTTGTCCACCCCAGTCCAACACTGGCACCTCCACATCACACTTGTCATGTTATGGGAGCAAAGAAGATCAATGTTTATCTTGTAGTTTGAAACAATAATAAGTTCTGGCTATCTATCTTGTCAATTAAGCCCCTTAATGCAATTTACTACCTATTGTCTCTTCTACCTTTAACTAAAATTATTTTAACTCTTCAAGGAATCTCTGTTGCTGGCAAAGTGCACCAAGGGGTATACCATGCATTTTACTGTACACCCATAACATTGTCAATCTGTATGCTGACCTTGCAGGATATCATTTAGATATGTGTTCATTTGGAATACTCAAGAATTCTCAGGTGTAAATGCACATTCATTAGGTACTGGACGGATAAGCTGAAAGCAGTGATGAAGTGGCCACATGGGAGGAGACTTCCATGGTGTTTACACACCAGCACAGACAAGTTGGCTGAATGGCTTGATGTTGTTGATGCTCTTTTAAGGGTTTATCAGAAAATATACTTATAATCAATCTTTTCCGAGATGTTATTATACACCTCTGGCATAGCCAAGTTTTTCCTACGGTTCCAGCATAACTTCCCTGAGTGTGCAAATTTCTCCCTGAGGAGGAGGATGCTGAGTAATACAGATATCTCCTAGAGAAACCGGGAATGAAAGACACCAGAAAGTGTACAAACAACTCCCTCAGATTGAGCAATCTGGGTACAAAAATAAGACTGAGTTTTATGGTAGATTGATAGTATCCCTATCACTGAACCATAAGGTTGAAGTTCAAGTCCCACCTGCTCCAGAGGTGGGTCCTAACATATCTGACCAGGCAAATTTTTAAAAAATTGGGTTCAGGTTGGCTTTTGGACAGGGAAAGGTGGAAGCTAGTGTTTATGTTAATCTACAAGTTTGCAATAAAACCCTTAAACCTGTCTTTTTCTACATAATTTAACTTGCGGATATTGGTGTGTTGAGCACTCTGTCTTCTATGTAATTCTGTGTTGACTTTATTTAATATCATATTTAACTAATGAAACATTCAGACTTGAGTATATAAAATTCCACCTTTAAAAATGGCTAAGCTATAAGAATTACTTGTACTGTATTTTTTTCCTTGCAAGAGACAGCAGTTAAGAGATGTCTTTGGAGACCTAAAAAACACTGCTGAATCAACAATTGAAAGTCCTGCTTAAAGCCTATTGTCCTAAGTAAGCAGTTGTAGAATGATGTTTAAAGAAACCTCCCTGGTTTTCAATCATGCATTCAACGCTGTGGTTCAGATACATGATCTAGAGACTGAAGTAACAACATGGCATTTATCCAAGAAAAGGAGCTTTATTATTTTGCAATGGCATCTCTCAACACATTATCTCTGAAATAACATACAGTATCTCAATGTCCAAATGCTTTTGATATTTCAGTAAATGGCAGTCACATTGTATGTAATTGGTGGAAAAACATTTGTGCTTCAAGATTAAATGAAGTTAATGTTCCACAACACAGGAAGCTGATTTGGTTTTTCTCTACCATTAATATTAGAACCTTTCTTCAGGGGAAGTGAAGAAATCTGAGGAACTGGTAACATTACATAAAAATCCTGTTTCCTATGTGGACTTCGATGAATATATTTTAATTTTTAAGCTGTAAATGAAGGAAGTAGAGTGCATTAACTTCTATAGTATTCGATATAAGAAATAGTAAAATACTTCATTAATTATGGCAACTCTTTTTCCATGCACTCACTAAAATTATTCAAAACAAACTTTGTGCTCTCAAAGAAATAAGTCTTTGGTTCATGACAACTTTTTTTCATGTATCAATTTTAAAAAAAATCCTCCACTCCCCAGCTGTCATTGACTGATGATATATGGCCAAGAGTCTGCTTTTTATTTTAAATATTAAATCAATCATTTGATTCTTTTAATTCTGGGTAAGTTAACTGTGTTACTCTAATGTGACACACAAAATAGTTGTATATTTGGAACATGGGGATACAGGACCATTTAGCCATGTTGAGCTATTTGTTCCTGTTGACATGATCTCTAGCTAATCACTTTAATTTCTGGAAGGAAAAGAAATCTGCAATTTTTCGGTCTTCCCTGAAAGGCATTGGGAGCAGAAGAATCATGACCTAATCTCTCATGCATTCTTTAATAATTACCTTTATTGGTGTAAATTGAATGCATTTCTCATTGGGGAGAAGTGGTACAGTGAGTTAGTTTTGTACTCTTTGGCATTGATGCTGGTAAATAGTGAATGGGCTGTCCACTGTGGATTCTGAGATTTGCACATCAATTTATTGGTTGATTTATTAAAGTTTGAGTTTGAACTTGCCTTTAGGTTAGTTCCAAAAATGCCAATGTTTGTACACAAGTGTTGAACTCTTTCTATTGCCTGTACCTAATAGATTTAAATATTGCTAGATTAATTAGATCTGTGATCCTGTCATAATTTTAGCTTTTTAAATCTAATGAGAATTCTTTGTAGGCGATTGAATTTATGTGCAAGAGTCCATTTTGTAATACAAAAATAGAACATGCTGAAAACATTTGGCAAGCTAGGCAGAAGCTATGGGGAGAAAAGTTTATTCTGAAATCTTTTAAAAATGGAAAGAACTGCATGGATGCTGGTAATCGGAAACAAAAGCAGAAAATACTGGAATAACTCAGTGGGTGCGGCAGCATCTGTGGAGAGAAATCAGTTAATGTTTCAGGTCCAGTGACTGTTCAGAGCTGTTCTGAAGATGGGTCACTGGACCCACAACATTAACTCTGATTTCTCTCCACAGATGCTGCAAGACCTGCTGAGTTATTACAGTATTTTCTGTTTTTAAGGTTTCAGGTCAATTATTCTTCAAATCAATTTTGTTTTGTGATGGTAGTGATTGAGACATTAGTTCCTAAATATGTGGTACAATTTGCTGATAACTTAAACCACTGAATTTGAGTTACTGGGCTCATGAATTTTTTTATAGGTCCTTTTATTTTGCTTTCCAGTTATTATATTTTATATATTAAAATAATGCAACTGAAGTATTCTTCATTGTATGGTAAGGCATCTCTTGACTGAAAAGTTGTATAATATGAACTACTTTCATTTCAATACTTGTATTGGACTTGCCATTGAATGCACACATTGATTGCAAGGCAAATCTCAAAAAATAATAATTCAATATATCTGCTTATAACCTTGTCATGGACTCTCTAATCGATATGAGTGAAGTCTTCATCGTATGTCATAACTCTTCTGAGCAAGTAAGCAGGAGTCCGAAAATCTGGAGGTATCTTGCATTTCTGAAACTCATTTTGTACATCAATGAGAATACCCAAAATCCAAATATAGTTTAATTTCTCAAAAAGTTTTATTTTAAGAATAAAAGATATTCCAGAATGTTAAAACATTTTTACTTTGCCAGTGTATGAATAGAATCAATCTCCTTGAATGTGTGGCATTGATGTTTGGGCAGCCTCAGTTCGATTAACTACCGTGAAATTAGTTAGTACGCTATTAAAAATATTTGCACGGGATTAGTCCCCAACAGTTACTTATCTTAATGTTGTGCTACCAGTAACCAGATTTCATTTTGAAGTTGCCAAACTTTGGATAAATGCCTACTTAAGTGATACTGCTTGCATTTTGCTGATCTGTTAGTTATGATTTGGAATTTGGATTGATTGAATAAACTGCATTTGCACATTTTTCTCGAGTGTTTCTGGATCAAGCTTAGACAGCACCCTGGGTAAAAGCACTTTAAACCAGTTAGATTATTTTTGGCATTGGCAGAGGGGAATTATCGATCAGAATAGTAATATGACTCATTGCTTGAAACTAAATGATTATCCCACTGCCTACTGTTGTTAATTAATCAATACTCATTAAGTGGTATTCAGTAATCTATAAGCTTTTATTTGTACAACTTAACAGAGCTGGAAGTGGTATTTCTGGAGGTGACAGTTTCTGTGAATTGGAAATATTGTTCTATTCATTTACAACATAGATTAAATGTTTTTAAATTCAATCTATATCCTGTGACAACCTCTTCAGTTATATTTTCTCCAGTATA
Organism: Rhincodon typus; assembly: GCF_021869965.1. Lineage (NCBI taxonomy): Eukaryota > Metazoa > Chordata > Chondrichthyes > Orectolobiformes > Rhincodontidae > Rhincodon > Rhincodon typus. Next base: position 9,949 of record NW_025968100.1, read on the forward strand.
TTGGAGTTATGATTATTATTAGATTTCTTCGCATTTCCTTTTACTGCTGTTTTGTATTTCTACATTTAAATGAAAATTGAGTTAAGATGTCATGTCAACATAAATGGGCAGAAAAATAACCATAGTGTCAATTTAACACATGATTGACAGCACTTTGCAATACAGTAACGATATAGGTTTTTAGATGTTCTTCAATTTTTAGAATTTAACTTTTTTAACTTGTGTTGAAGTATGTTGAACAAACATACGTACTGATCATAGCCCACCCCGTTTTTACATTCTCAAACCGTTGAGATCAAATATGCAACTTGGTTATTTTACTCATTCATGGGATGGGGATATAACTGACAAGGTGCACATTCATTGCCTATCCATCTTTTCTTACCAAGGTGGCAGTGATCTGCTTTCATAAACATGGTGTCACAACTCCCATTGTGCTCTTACATTGGGATCAGAAGGTATAATGAAGGAAAAATATCGGCATTTCAAGACATGATGGCATATGACTTGGAGGGGAACTTGGATATGATGATGATACAGTGCTCCTGCTCCTGACACCCTTGTAGTTTAGAGGTTACTGATTTAAGATGTGCGATTGAAGAGCCTTTTCCTTACTGGTACTCAGTGCAGTGCATCCTATAGAGGTTATACATGGGAGCAGTGGCATTGGTTTTAAGATTTGATTTTATTGTCTTCACATGTACTTAAGTACAGTGAAAAGCTTTGTGAGCAGTACAGGCAGATCATTGTAAGCAAGGACATTGAGATCATAGGGTTCTTTAGACGGTGAGGAATACAGGTTACACTGCACGGGAGGTGCTTGGAGCAAAATCAACGTTATTGTAAGTCAGAATCCATTCATCAGTCTAATGGCAGCAGGGAATTAGTTGCTCTTGAACCTATTGGTGTGTGTCTTCAAGTTTCTGTATCTTTGAATTGACAGAAGAGGTTATAGGAGAACATTACTGGTGGTGCAGGGGGGTGGGGTGGAGGAATCTAGAACAGAATCTGTATCCACGAAGACTGCCTCAACCATGATCTTGGGTTCATGTTGTGCTACAGGTGACCCCACCATATTGTTCTATATGTGTTGTTCACCTGCACATCCACTAATGTGGTATATTGTATCTGCTGTTCCCAATGTGGCCTCCTCTACATCGGGGAAACCAAGCGGAGGCTTGGAGACAGCTTTTTGGAGCACCTACGCTCGGTTTGTGACACACGACAACACCTCCCAGTCACAAACCACTTCAACTCCCCCCCCCCCCCCCCCCCCCCCCCCGACTCCTTAGATGACATGTCCGACCCGGGCCTCCTCCAGTGCCACAACAATGCCACCCGAAGGCTGGAGGAACAGCACCTCATATTTCACCTGGGAACCCTGCAGCCCAATGGTCTCAAAGTGGACTTTACAAGCTTTAAAATCTCCCCACTCCTGACCTCATCCCAAGACCAGCCCATCTCGTCCCTGCCTCCTTGACCTGTCAGTCTTCCCTCCCACCTACCAACTCCCAACCTACACTCACCGACCCTGGCTCCATCCCCGCCTCCTTGACTTGTCCGTCTTCTCTCCAACTACCTGCTCCTCTATCCACCTTCTATCATCACCTCCCTCCTCTCTTTTTATTTGAGCCCCCTTCCCCTCCCCCACTTCTGAAGAAGGGTCCAGACACAAAACATCAGCTTTCCTGCTCCTCTGATGCTGCCTGGCCTGCTGTGTTCATCCAGTTCCAAACCTTGTTAAATCTTCCTTACAGTCTGGTTTTGACAGCATCACCTTAATAAATTATGATTGCCCTATCTTAACTAGTTTGTACAGCTTTGAATTTGGCATGCAATTCCAGTCATTTAGTTTGTCTCCAGCACCACCTCAGTTTTAATTTTTTGTAATAATCTCTCATGCCTCACTTAGTCGGATTATAGGCCATCCCTTTGCTGGTTATTCAACTGCTGACACTTTACTCACTGTCTTAACATTAACACTCTCTTGGTCACCTGCAGAGACTTAACTGACACTCCACTCACACCAGTTGTATGATCTTTTGATCTCTGTGCCTATAAACTCTGGGTCTGTGTGCTTTGCTGTCTCACTGCACCTGATGAAGGGGCGCACTCCGAAAGTTTGTGTGATTTCAAATAAACCTGTTGGACTATAACTTTGTCTTGTGACTTCTGATTTTGTCCACCCCAGTTCAACACCAGTACTGGCACAAGTACTGTACACAGCAGCTCTTTCAAATTATCTGTGAATATGACTAAGCTACTGATTGCATCCTTTCATCCCAGTTATGGCAGGAGATGCTCAAAAAATCAACTCCATAATGTGTCCTTAAAGTAATTTATGAAGCACTGCGCACAATTCTCTGTATGCAATTGCATATGATGTTTGGATTATTTTGTCTATTTATTTATGATATCTATCATACTGAACCAACAACCTGCAGATAGTCACTCAAATTGTTGAATTTACAGAAATGGCACCAGAAAAAAAAAAAATGAAACCTACCAGATTGTCATAATCCATCTGCTTTGCTATCCCAAAGGACACCTGCACCCTTTGCCCTTTATGCTCATGTCTGCAGAAGTCCACATTCTCTGGTTAGCTCTTAATGTTTTCTAAAGCATGCCAGCAAGCCATTGCGTTGTTATGATTTTCTAAAAAGGCTAACTATCACCAACACTTCAAAGCACCTGGGGCTGGACATTTAATTGGCTATTAGTCAGCTGGCTACAAGAATGCGGAAGTTGTGCTGTAGTTATACAAAACCTTTATACAAAAGCTATACAAAACTTGGAATACTGAGAGCAGATCTGGGCACAACACCTTAAGGATATATTGGCTTTGGAGAGAATATGACATAAGTTTACAAGAATGATACCTGGATTTCAATTGTTGAGTTCTGAGGAGTGATTATACAAATTAGGTCTGATTTTTCTAGAATTTAGAAGGTTAAGGGTGATCTGATTGAAATCTTCAAGGTATTAACAGGAAAAGACTGGGTAGATAAACTATTCCACTGGTGGGGATTTTAGAACCAGGGGACACAGACTGAGAATCAGGGCCAGACTGTTCGGGGAGGATGTTGGGAAGCACTTCTACACACAAAAGGTCTTAGATGTTTGGAACTCTTTCTTCTACAAATAGCAGTGGATGCCGGATCATTTGTTAATTTTAAAACTTAAATAAATTATTTTTTGGTAGGCAAGTTATAAAGCCAAAGGCAGGTTTATGGATCAGGCCACAGATCAACCATAATCCTATTGAATGATGGAACAGGCTGAAGGAAATGGATGGCCTACTCCTGTTTCTATGTTCCTATTAAATGTGGCCTCTTTGGTGTTGTCTACACCTCAAAGATTTAAAAACAATTTTGAAGACAAAGGAAGGGGAAATCATGGTGAATTTCAAATAAAAATTTTGTCCTTTAAAATTAGACATGGCTTTTCCATGGCTTCTCCAGTGCCTTATTTGGGCAAAACCGTCACCTTGTGTAGCTCTGTTATAACCAGTTGCTAGATTGTACTGAATTGGTTGAGTATTGGTTGTGAAGAGAAGGTTGAATGATTGAAGTGACCCAATCCAAGGAGGAAGAACAGTTGACAGGCTTATTACTGCAGATTGTGATGAAGAGTGCTCCTGGTACAGGTTTTGTTCGACCACACTGCTGTTTTTAATATAAAATCTTGTGCTGACATAGTAAATAGTGGAGCACCCCTTGGGCATTGGCATGCTGCCATCACCTGTTAGAGCCTTGATTTTACCTGATTCAACACGAATCAGTGCATTTAGGGGTGAGAAAGAACTAATTGATTGGGAACAAAATTGAACTTGTTTTCAAAAGTGCGTGATTTCTTTAAGTCAAGAGATTTGATATTAGAAGCTAATTAAACTCCATGTTCTGTAGATTAGCAATCCTTCTTTATTTCTTTATTTGGAGTTTTTAAGGAGGTGTTCATTTCAATTATGTGGAAATTTCTCATTAATTCCTAATAATTGATCAAGATTGGCTAGGGCACTCTTTTGAGAGCAAAATGAAAAGGCTGCAAAGCAGTAAACATATGTCTGGAATAAAAAAAAAATTGAGATTGGAAGCAATTTAATTCAAGATGAAATGGCAATATTAGATTTCCTGAAAGTCTGAGTTCTCCGTTGTGTGCATAATGTGATAGTTTGATTTTTCTTTACAAAGAATCTAGTCTGCATAACACTGAACAAATGATGAGTCAAGCCACATCCAGAGAAAATTTATAACATTTGCATGTTTTATAGACTTGGGCCATTAGCTTACTTCTCTGTTTAAATATACTATAGCAGATGAAAATGTTCCCTTTATTGAAGAAGAGGAGAAAAAGCAAAATGTAATTTTATGGGGCAATGTTATTTTGATTAGGATGTTTCAAACAATAGTGCAACAAACAGCAATTTACGTTTTTGTGACACATTTTTCCTAAGGCATGTCATTAAGGCATGAGGGAATTAGATTATGCAAAGGGAGAGGAAATTTAAATGTGTTCCCATAAACTTAATCCAGAGTTTCAAGGATTGGCTTGAAACAAAAATGGCCTTCATACCAATCATGAATTTCTGATCACCACGAAATGGGACAAGCCTAGTAGCCCAGTTGGCCTCTTCACAGAATCCTAAAAGTCTTGCGGTGCGGAGGAGGCCTTTTAGCCCATTGTGTGCACCAGTTCTTCAAACGAGCATCATTACCAGTTGTCAATTGTCATAGACCAGACAAAACCCCCTCAAAATATATCAAGGAGGTAGCGTAGATCCTAACTTTTATCTTATGTAAAGGCAAAAGCAAAACACATTTTATTTTCTTACACCACAGTTTAAAATACAAAAAAAAATTGGCATAACTTTAACTCTGTTGAAATACTTACCGGGGCGGCATGGTGGCTCAGTGGTTAGCACTATTGCCTCACAACACCGGAGACCCGGATTCAGTTCTAGTCTGAGGTGACTGTGCATTCCACACTGACATTCTTCCCGTGTCTGCGTGGTTTCCTCTGGGTGCTCTGGTTTCCTCCCATCGTCCAAAGATGTGCAGGCTAGTTGGATTGGCCATGCTAAATTACCCCTTTTGTGTCCTGGGATTGTAAGTTAGGTGGATTAGCCATGAGAAATCCAGGGTTAGAGGGATAGGGTGGGGGCAGTGTGTCTGGGTGGGTGCTCTTAGGAGATTTGATGTGGGCCTGTCACCACACTGAAGATTTTATGATTGTGAGACTACTCATCAACTGTTCTAATACAGCAACATCCCATAAACACACCCTTGGCAAAGGCAAATTCAGCAAAACTGATTTCCCTCACTTGCTGTCTCCTTCAGTCCAGGAGAAGGAACATTGACAATAAATCTAGCAACTGAGAGAGAACTCAAGCTTTTTGCAGCCACAGAGAGAGAACTGTGTCTAGTCGCTTCAACTCCAAAACCCCCAACTTCAACTGAAAACAAAACTAAAACCCCCAGGCTGGTGTGAGCAGACATCTCAGCATGAGATTTACAACACCCCTCTTCAAGAGAAACAGGACAGAACGAATCCCTCTTAAAGGCACATTGTCATACAGTCTCAATACAGTGTGGAGCTGAAGGAACACAGCAGGTCAGTCCTGATGGAGGGTCTAGGCCTGAAACGTTGACTCTCCTGCTCCTCTGCTGCCTGACCTCCTGTGTTCCTCTAGCTCCACGCTGTATCGGCTCTGACTCCAGAACCTGCAGTTCTTGCTACCTCTCATCATACAATCTCCTGCATTGTCCCAAATCACTGACTACAATGGGCTCAAAGAAAGAAAATACTTTTGATACCATTGTGTCCTCCCTAATGAATTGTTTTGCTGCCATCCATCATGTGATGAAAATTCATAACATTCACACAGAATGGAGAAAAATCAGATTCTGGTTTTGCAGTTCTGTGAAAATCTGATTTCTTTTTCTTTTTGAAAGGTCAAAGTCATTTTGTACATTTTAATTTAAAACTGTTTACAAGAAGTCATGTTATTTGAGCTGAATGACCAGGAAGCCACCTTGGGGGATAATTGCTTGGATGTTTGCTGACTTGACTTTTCAGATCATCAGAGAATGAGACAAGGGGCTCGAAGAAGGTTCATGGGGGCTGGGAAAATGAAGGCATTCATGGCAGTGGAGATATTATTGGCATTGTTCAAGAAAGCTGGGCTGGTGGGAAGTCCTGAGGTGCTTTGAAATCAGTGAGAAGGAATCTCACAAAGCAGAATGCTGTGGGCGTGTTGAAGAGGAAGGCATCTTGCAAGGCTGATGGCCACCTCAGTTTATGTAAATTGTGTTGGGGAACAGTGAGCTGAGATGGCTTGTTTTAAGGGTCTTGAGAGATATTAACTGTAAATGTGCAGAAATTTGCTGACGGGAAACTAATTACAGCTATACCAGTTGAGCAAGGATCTTTAACATGGGGGTGGGGGTGATTCTTTACTGAAGCTTGAGTGTTTGTAAGGATATTGCTGGGATCAAAGGGATTAATCTTTCTGTTTGATGTTTGCAATAAGATTGCTCAGACAGTTCTTGTATAGTGTAGCTTGTACCTTTTGTGATTTAGTGCTTAATTTCTTTTGTTAAAAATACATCGACAACTTCTTGTATGATCAGTGACCATTCTCCACTGTAAAAAAGTAAAAAACACTTATGGTCTATCAAGCCAGGTTTCATTCTATGATTGGACTTGTCCAGTATTCCTATCAATAGAGATCATAACAATCTGCTCTGCCATTTCACTTCCCAAATTGAACAGATGTATGGTACACAACTATTTTAATTCTTCTTTGTCAGACCTGGCTGAACTGCATTAATTACTCTCAGGTCTCGATCGACTTGCCAAAAAGCATTCTCTATTCTCATTTTCAACAAGAGGATGAACTCCTAGACTTTAAGCGTTGGGATTAATAGGTCAGCCCCTGCTGTTTCCTTCACTTCTTGCCCAACAAGTTTAAACTTCTCCCAAGGCCTTCACTTCCAACTCCCACTAGCTGTGAACCCAGTTTTTTGTTCCTCTGTATAGCTGGCACAGTGCTTGAGCAGAATTTGTAAATGTTCCTTCCGTTCAAGCATTGCCGTTCTTTTCTCTTCAAAGCCATTGTGATCCCCTCCCCCTTGCATCCTTCAGGATGGGCTTGGCACATCCTTCCTATCAGGATGTTGATGGTGTGGCATTCAACAATGGTAATGCTGTTGAATGTCAAGTAGGATGGTTAGATTCTCTTTGGTTGCAGATGGTCATTGCCTGGCACTTGAGGTGGAAATGTTGCTTGCGATCAGCCCGAGCCTGAATATTGTCTAGGTCATGCTGCACATGTGTGGCCTGCATCAATGTCCAGTCGTGAATGGTGGTGGACCATTAAACAGCTAACCGGTTGAGGGCGATCCACTAATGTCACCATCCTAATAATGGTGGTGCCCATTACATTGGTGCAAAAGATATACCAAAAACATTTGCAGTTGTCCTTAGCCAGGAGTGCTGAGTAGATGATTCATCTCAAATTCCTCCTGAGATACCCAACATCACCACTGCTAGTGGAGGGATAGGTAGTGTTGAGGAAGCAGGGAGGCTGCAGAAGGACTTGGATAGGCTAGCAGAGCAGACAAAGAAGTAGCAGATAGAGTACAATGTGGGCAAGCGTGAGGTTATGTACTTTGGTAGAAAGAATGGAGGTGTAGACTGTTTGTTTTCCAATGGGGAAAGGCTTCAGAAATCTAAAGCATAGAGATTTGGGAGTCCTAGTTTGGGATTTCTTAAGGTTGACATGCAGGTTTATTTGGCAGTTAGGAAGGCAAATGCAATGTTAGCATTCATTTCAAGAGGGCTAGAATATAAGAGCAGAGATGTACTACAGAGGCTGTATAAGGCTCTAGTCAGACTGCATTTGGAATATTGTGAGCAGTTTTCAGACCTATATCTAAGAAAAGATGTGCTAGTTTTGGAGGGAGGTCAGATGAGATTTACAAAAATGATTTTAGGATGAAGGGGTTGTTGTATGAGGAGCAGTTGAGAACTCTGGATCCGTACTTGATGGAGTTTAAAAGAATACTGAGAGGCCTCGATAGAATGGACGTGGAGAAAATATTTCCATTATTCGGAGAGACTAGGACTTGAGGACACAGCCTCGGAGTGAAGGGATGCCCTTTAGAACTCGAATGAGAAGGAATCTGGTATTCATTGCTGTAGAAGTCTTTGGAGGCCAGGTCATTCTCTGTGTACTTAAGACAAAAATAGGTTCTTGATTGGTAAGGGGATCAAGCATTATTGGGAGAAGGCAGGAGAATGGGATCGAGAAACACAACAGCTATGATCAAATGGTGGAGCAAACTCAATGCGACGGCCTAATTCTGCACCTATAACTTGTGGTCTTCAGCTAATTTGGTTCACTGCTTGTGATATTAAGAAATGGCTGAAAGAACAGGATACTGCAAAAGCTTTGGGCACTGACAACATTCTATCAGTAATGCTGAAGACTAGTGGTTTAGAACTTGCTGTGCCCCAAGTTATTTCAGTACCTGTATAACACTGACATCTACCCAACAATGTGGAAATTTGCAAATGAATATTCTGTCCACTAAAAGCAGGACAAATTCAACCTAGCCATTTACTGCCCCATCAGTAAAGTGATGGAAGGGGTCATCGGCAGTGCTATCAAATAGCTCTTGCTCAATAATAATTTTCTCACTGCTTAATTTTGATTCTGCCAGGATCACTCAGTACCTGATATCATTAGTCTTTGTTCAAACATGGACGAAAGAGCTGAATTCCAGTGATGAAGTGAGAGTCATTGCCCTTAATGCTAAGACAGCACTTGATAGTGTAGCCTCAAAGAGCCCTCGAAAAATTAGTTGAAACCAGGAGAAAACGCCACTATTTGGAAGCATATTTAGCACAAAGGATGATGTATGGTAGTTGGAACATCACTGCAGGAGTTCCTCAATAATGTCTTGGCCCAGTCATCTTCACCTGTTTCATCAATAACCACCTTGCCATTGTCAAGTCAGAAATTCGCTGATGATTGCGCAGTGTTTCACACCATTTGCAACTTCAGTAGTGAAGCAGTCTGTCTCTGCTTGCAAAAACTGGGACCCTCACCAACTTTGACAGATGCACTGTAGAAAGCATTCTATCTGAATGTATCGCTGCTAGGTATGGCAATTGCCCTGCCCAGGACCATAAACTACAGAAAACTGTGTGCCCAGCCCAGACCATCATGCAAGCCAGACCTCCTTCCACTGACTTCATCTACACTTCACATTGCTGCTGAAAGGCCACCAGCATTATCAAAGACCCCTCCCACCTGTTATAATCTCTTCCAATCTCTCTCGTCAGGCAGAAGATACAAAAGCTTAAAAACACATACCAACAGCATCTTCCCTGCTGTTGTTAGACTTGTGAATGGACCTCTCAAATTTTGCATCTAATGTTGATCTTGCTTTTCGTTCACCTTCTTTGCAGCTGTAACTTTGTATGCCTCACTCTGTTCAATCACCCTATGATCTTTGTATGTTATAGTCTGTCTGTACTGCACACACAACAAAGCTTTTCACTACTTTGGTACATGTGACAAGAATAAATCAAAAATCAAATCAGTATTGAGGCTTGGGCTGATATGTGACAAGTTATATTCGGACCATGCAGGTTCCAACCAATGACAAACTCCGAGAAGAGAGAATCTAACCAATTGCATTACAGTCACTGAAATGAACAATCGGTGAATGTCTTGGAGGTTACCATTGACCAGACCTTGAACTGGAACCACTTCACAAATGCTGTTATTACGACAGCAAATTGAAATGCTGGGGATTCTGCAGGAAATAACTAACCTTCTGCCTCCCTAAAACTTGACTACATCTACAAGTCAGAAGTGTGATTAAATATTCCCCCACTTACATGTGTGAGGGCAGTTCCAACAACACTCAAAATTTGAAACCATCCAGGACAAAGTATCCAGCCATTACTCTTAAAAAATTAAGTCTGTCCACCAAATCTGTCAAGAGGTAGCATCCCAGCAAATTGCTAAGGCTGAATTGATAGCACCTTTCAATCGAGGAACCTCTGCCAGCCAATAGGACCATGATAGCAAATGTGTGGGAGCAATACCACATGCAAGATCCCCTTCAAATCACATGCCATCATGACTTGGGACAGCATTACCATTTCTTCACTGTTACTGAGTCAAAGTATTCGAACTTCCTAATAGTTTTGTGGATGTACAGTACCTACAGTTCAAGAACTGCAGTGGTTCAAAAAGGCATTTTATCACTGCCTTCTCAAGGGCAATTAGGGTGGGCAACAAATCCTGCTGTAGCCAGAGATTTTTAGCAGGTAATTGTAAAGATTTCTATGAATTCACTGCTCATGGTACCATTATTTGCAGTGGATTAGATGGAATGCACTCTTGAATCGGGCACCCTGTCCATCCCTAGTTTCCCTCAAAGATGGTGGTGAACTGCCTGTTGAACTGTTGATTTGGTTTTGTCATACTCAGTAAGGTGGAGGAAGTTGGAAAGTCTCCATTTAGGAATTTGTGGAGGAGAGTTTGCAATTTGCTACATAGGATTATTTTTAAATTGAGCTTTATTGTTGAAACTGCCACTTATTCAAAGGCCGTCTTGCAGTCTGAAGTTTGCAAATTCAAGATTTTGTTCACCAGTTAAAACAACTGATTTCGTTTTGTGGTGTGAGTGATGGAATATTTCCATATGTCTTGTGCAACTGCAAGTTATGAAAGTTTACTTCTTTTCTGGTTGGGTCATTTTGTGAGTTCCAACATTCCATTAATTTAGCATGTGGTAGTTCAAAGCTGAGAACATGGAGTCATGAAGAGTGGTCTTTTGAAGTATCTGTTTTCGCAACTTGTGTGGGTCACCTAGTCAGATGTGTAGATTTTGGAGTGTTGGTGATCAGTGCCAAAACATGACTGTACCTTGGGGTGCTAGAACATGAATTCTTCTCAACATGAATGATTTCAGTCGGTCTGGGAGAAATATCAAGTAGAGGCAAGGGTTCTTCCCTAAGTGCAGGTGTAAGGAACTAGTGGGAGAGTCAATCTGCTCCCCTTGCAAATTTAATTCACAGCAAACTAAGTAAATGGCTAATGCTTTTGGAGTGAATTTCCCTGGCTGTCATGGTGGGAGGGGAAGCTTGCGTTAAAATGAACAGGTCAAAACCATGGGTTGTTGCAGTATTCCAGCTTGAACAGAACGTAAGCTGAACAGCTGAATTACCTGTGCTTCACAATTTTTTCCTTTAAGTTAGTATACATCATTTCAGTTTGCAACCATTTCCAACTGTTATATCTGTACAGATAGCTGATGAGCAATAAACAGGAAATTCAAAGTAATTTGTAGTGGATGAAGTGAGTCTTGATCAGGAATTAACATGAGTTGCTACAAAGTAATGAACCTTATGTGGTTTCACTTTCAGAGTATTATGTATCAGGTAGTTCCTTTCAATCAGCACACGTTGAAAAATATTTTTATAAGGCATTTGATTTCTGAAGCAAATTAGCAAATTTTGAGTTGTTAAGGGGAAGGCAAAGAAGGAAGACGGATTTGATCTGAGCTACTATGATGTAAATAAGATCAACTGCAGAATGAATTAGTTTCTACATCAAATGTAAAAATTACATTACGTTACAAGCCCTTTTAAAATACACTTTGAGGAATACATATTTGGTATGTGTGGAGTTGTTTGCTTTTTCTAGATTTGTGCAAGTTACAGGTATTCTTTGGGAGTAACGATAATCAGTCTGATTTTGCTGCCACCTAGAGGTAACTGCAATTTGATTCAAGAAAGGGGAAAATAATCGCAGCATCTGTTTGCATTTGTACTTGAGCTACTGGATTTGCTGGTTCAGGAAATAATTATTGATCAGGAATATGTACAATTTTCTGTGAAATATTATTCTACATTAACCATAGATTTGTGCAATGCAGCACTCTATTTGAAGTTTGAGAGCGATATCAAATGAATCAAATTATCTTCTTTATCTTAACCAATACTCATGTCAATGCTAGAAAAAATTCAGAAAGCACCTCGAGGGCCTGATTGCAAAATATGCCAAGCCAAAGGAGCTAGGGAAACTTGAATAAAATCTTGGTCCAAGAGTCGGATTTCAAGAAGGATCTAAAAGGAGGGGAATGGGAAGGTGGGAAATTGCAGGATTTAGGGAGTGCCAGTGTGTGGATCTAGACAGCTGAAACTGCAGCTGTTCATGTGTGAGGTGTTGTGACAGATGCATGCAAAGAGAGCATATTACTTGTTGGAAACAATACTATTACTTGATCTTCGGCTTATCAACTAGAACAACTGAAGAAGCATTAAACCAAGAGCAAAGACCATTGAGAGAGATTTGATCGGTTGTAGTACTTTATTGCTAAAATGTGTAAGCTGCTGAACAATCAAAAAGCAATTTAAGTACCAGGCTGCAGTGAGATGTCTGGAAAATTGTATATGAATGGTAGAGTTTTTATCCCGCAAATTCTGAAAGGATCTGTTGCAAGTAGTTTTTGAATGCATGTCATTGCTATTTATGAGCAAAAGTTATGGTGTGCTGTAGTCCTCTTTGTTTCAAAGTATTTTTTGTATAATTGTGCGCAAATATCTCATGATTTGTTATAAACAATTGTCAAATGGTTTGTGCCTGTGCAACATGCAAGCTATGATTATAGTCTGTTCTTGTCAACAAGTTGCTTGAAGGTTTCGACAAATCTCAGGGTTATTTTACTGTTGAAAAGATTGTGTTTATATTTAGCTTTGAAATAAACAATTAAACATTTGGTTAATACCATGCTAACATCTTAGCTGAGCAGGAGATTGGGATTTTAGTCCCTAGCCATTCTTGCCACCATAAATATAGTCGTTTTGAAAATTAAATTAATGCAGACTACATTTAATCATTATTACAATGCTTTTTCTCGTATACTAACACATGGAGCAGGATGTGAAAGAGAGTGGAAGAGTTAAGTATGTTACACAGCAAAAAGCATGAGCCAAGCATTTTTAAAAATAGCAGGCTCGTTCTGCCTATTGTAATTTAGTGGAATTAGTCATGCCAGTTGGATATGAATAGGACAAAGTAATGCTTTGAAATTTACCATTTCACCAGTCACAGTAATTTGCTTATTTCAGAGGGTTTCTTCCACCCCTACCATTTAAGAACATAATTGGGAGGATGTCTTAAGTGAGTCCTTTGAAGTTTTTTTAAGAGGGAGACATGTTTTCTGCTGTTTTGAGGGTAATAAGGCACTTCCCAAAGATCAGGCCATTTCTCCCTGGTAGAGGTGTGAACATCTATTTGCTTATTTTTCTGTGCTATTGAGATCAGCTGAAATGTTCAGTCAGCAAAGTTACAAATGAATCACCCACTTAGTGAATGAGGTATGAACATGAAGGAAGGATTAAAAACCATGCAGAATAAAGTTAGTTTTGAGATAGCATCATTTGAATGTGGTAGAATAAATTAACATGACTTGTTGGGGGGTTGGGTCTGGGGAGCTTACAGGATCCTTGGCTTTATTAATAGAATCAAGAATCCAAAAGGAAGGATGCAGAACCTTTCTAAATCATTAGTTAGAGCTCAGCTGGAGTATTGTGTCCTGTTCTAAACACCACATTTTTAGAAAGGCCATCAAAGCCATAGAGAGGGTGCAGAAGAGATTGACCAGAATGATACCAGGAATGAGGAGATTTGGTGTGGGAAGACCAGAGAAACTAATATAGAAGAGCACAGGTAGTGGATGATTTTAATGGAGCTACCAAGAGACATGAGCAACTATCACTCATTTCAATACATGTGGACAAAGAGGGACGCCAATTCGATTGGGACAATGTAGCCATCCTAGGACAAGCCCACTAAAGGGACACAAGAATTCCTGGAGGCCCTGGCACTCAAACCGGAACTCCATTAAAAAAACGTAGAGCTGCACCCCATATACCAACCACTAGGAAACAAATCCGGCAGTGATGCCACCCACCCAAAAAACCGAGACCCACAAAGAGCAAAGCGGGACAGAACACCGACTTCACCAGTGGTGCACTGATGACGTTACCTAGTATGGTGACAAAATGTCTGCAGACAAACTTACCAGCTCAGCGAGCAAGGCAACAACCACAATAACCATACCCTTGGAAAAGGCAAATCTGGAAAAACAAATTGTCTCACATGCAACTCCAGCAGCAGGAAGAGAAAACTGTAGCACAGAGAGATGTACTGCAGCTTCCAAACCCTGCTGAGACCCCAGAAACAACTAACAACTAAAAAATAAAAATCTTGGTTCTGTGAGAGCTTGTTCACCTGGTATACTGGTTAGTAAGATTAGATCACACAGAATACAAGGAGAACTAGCTGTCTGGATACAGAACTGGCTCAAAGGCCGAAACAGTGTGTTGGTGGAAGGTTGCTTTTCAGACTGGATGCCACAAGGATCGGTGCTGGGTCCACTGCTTTTGTTATTTATATAAATGATTTGGATGTGAACATTGGAGATATGGTTAATAAGTTTGCAGATGACACCAAAATTGGCAGTGTAGTAGACAGTGAAGAAGGTTACCTCAGCTTACAATGGGATCTTGATCAGATGGGCCAATAGGCTGAGGAATGGCAGATGGAGTTGAATTTAGAGAAATGAGGTGCTGCATTTTGGAAAGGCAAATCAGGTCAGGATTTGTACACTTAATGGTAAGGTTCTAGGGAGCGTTGCTGAACAACAAGATTTTGGAGTGCAGGTTCATAGTTTCTTGAAAGTGGAGTCACAGGTAGGTAGGATAGTGAAGAAGGCATTTGGTATGCTTGCCTTTATTGGTCAGTGCATTGAGTATAGGAGTTGGGAGGTCATGTTGCGGTTGTACGGGACATTGGTTCGGCCACTTTTGGAGTATTGCATGCAATTCCTGCTATAGGAAAGATGTTGTGAAACTGGAAAGGGTTCAGAAAAGACAAGGATATTGCCAATGGAGGGTTTGAGCGAGAGGAAGGGGCTGAATAGGCTGGGGCTATTTTCCCTGGAGCGTTGGAGGCTGAGAGATCACC
>NW_025968101.1:0-25000 GCF_021869965.1 Rhincodon typus
TCTTCCTGTTTGTCCGATGTAGTGTTTGTCACAGTCTCTGCAGGGAATCTTGTATATGACATTGGTCCTGTCCATAATGGGTAGTGGGTCTTTGGTTCGGGTGAGCAGTTGTCGTAGGGTTGATGTGGGTTTGTGTGCCACTCTGATGCCCAGTGGTCATAGGAGTCTTGTGGTTAGGTCCAGTTGTGTTCCTGATGTAAGGTAGCGTGATGAGTGTGTTGGGGTGTGTAGTATCTTCCTGGTGGTGTTCATGTAATAGGCCTCTTTTGACCCAGTTTTTTGGATATCCATTGTCCTTGAATATCTTGAATACAACGGCGCTTCATCGGAGGCTGCATCACTGATGATGTTACCCAGCAGGGTAATGAAACGTCTGCGGAATACAAACGAACCAGCTTGGCGAGCCAACCAACTACAACA
This sequence comes from Rhincodon typus, assembly GCF_021869965.1. Classification (NCBI taxonomy): domain Eukaryota; kingdom Metazoa; phylum Chordata; class Chondrichthyes; order Orectolobiformes; family Rhincodontidae; genus Rhincodon; species Rhincodon typus. The sequence goes on from NW_025968101.1 coordinate 421, forward strand.
TCCACAACCTGAGCTACAAATCTACTCCAAAACCTTATTTGTAATACTAGATATGTAGTGTTATGAAATCAGCTTATTAATTATGGCAATAGAGGTTTGGTCCACTACATGTTTGCATCAGTTCAGGAGTTTAGAGACTGACTAAATCATTTAAATTTTTAACACCTTGAATTGTCCTGTTTATAATCCGATCAAGTCAATACATTTTTAATCTAACATTTATAATTTGAGTTCTAATGATTAGAACTATGAAATCACTTCCCTGGTAAATTTTTGATCTAAATGTTGCAGATCTCAGTTGTGATGTTATCAGGTGTTTTATAAGGACAAGTTGTTGAGGACTAAATTGACTTCTGTTGTTTGCATGTTAGTAGTTCCAGTTTTGCTAGATAAAATGCGTGCCATAAAAATGCTTGAGCCAGGGAGGTAAAATTGAATTGTTTGCCAAAAAAAGACGCTTAAAATATTTTAATCCTGAATGCAGAAATTTTTCCATGAATAAAATGACCATGTTATATATCTTGTTACTTGAAGCAGACATTCTTGTTCAAATAATTAATTTACCTAAAGATACATAAGTTTAAAAACACTATGAGCAGTCCAAAAATATAACCTGTTACACAACCTAATCAATTTAAATTCTAATCTGCATCAAAATTTGATCCAAACAAAATTGGAAATTGCTGAAAGAGCTCAGCAGATCTAACAGCATTTGTGGAGAGAAGCAGAGTTAACGTTTTGGGTCTTGTGGCTCTTCAGTACTTTTCCGGTAATTTCTGTTTTTGTTCCAGAATTTGTTAGTATGTTTTTAATACTAGTACTGTGTCACTACACTCTGAAGGTTTTGTATTAGTGAGCTAAAACTAAATGTATCTCTGATATTGAAGTCCAGTTAATTCATATTAATGAAATTCTCATCTGCCTCGTGTAAGATATCTAATATATTTTAGATATATAAGATATTAACTGACATGAGCAGAGTCCTCGAGCTCCAGTAAATCCTTATAATAATACACACAATTAATGTGCCTCATTAAATATAGAGTGCAATAAAAATGCATTACTTTAAAGGAAGATGCCTCCAAATTGCTGTGCTGCTTAAGTGCTAAAGTTGCATCTATTCTTTGTAGTCAAACATTGTTTGCTTTAGTCTAAAGGAAGTTTGGAAGCTTTGGAAGTTCAATCAACAGACGTTGAGCCTCCACTCCCACCTAAACTCGGTCCAAGCAAATACGCAAACCTTAAAAATCAGCTCAGCGCTTCAACCAATGAAGGTAAAGTGATTAATCAAGAAATGGCATAATATTTCTGCTTAGATCTTGTGTATGAATAATTGCTGTTTTTGTGAAATCTTTTTACAAAGTGAAACCTTTTTACAAAGATACGTGTCTGAAACATGAACAGTTATGAGCCAGTGTTTGATGGTGGATAGTAAATATTGGTGTACTCTCTTGATCACACTGCACATATATCTCCTTACTTGTGTTCAGGAAAAATGGAACTATAAAGCAAATAGGTATACTTACACATACCTTTTAATAAAGTGCGTCCCATCCTAAAACTTGCCGTTCTACATCCTATATATGAGTGATGAGTCTTAGAGTAGGACCTGTAGAAAATTTTCCCCAGCTTTTAAATCCTTCAACTGTCACCACATTTAACTTGTTCTTTCATTTTATAAAATTAAAGTTGTTCTTAACGTTTCTAAAACTTCAGATTATAAATTATTGTTGAATTACTTTCTGTAATTTGTAAACAGAGGTAAAATGCTAATACCAGAAATCTAATGAAGTGTCGTAGCCCAAAACATTATTCTTTTACAGCTATTGACAGGTTTGCAGCAGTTTACTGAATATAAGCTGAAATAAGTCATAACATATATAAAGCATATTTACTGAATATATTTATTTCTGAATGAGCTGATAAACATTGTAAGAGTGAAATGCCTACAACTCTAGTAGAATTTAAGTGATTTTCTTATATTTATTTGCTCCTCTTTGTTACAATCCCTTTGTTACATACTCCTCAAAGAAATTACCACCCAATGAGGAGTTCAGATGATGGTTAATTATAGCTAGGTTGATTGGGAATAGTGTGGAATATTTCCTTGTGCTACATTAAAAGACCACTCTTGAGGTCGATGAGACCATTTATAATCTTCAGTTCCCGTTATGATAGTGCAGACAGGTTTTCTCAGGTTTATGTTTATTTTACTACTCTGTTAGGTACCTGGCTGAAATCAGGAGTTCACCTCATGTTTGCATATAATCTCGTATCTTGCAATGTAGCTAGTTTTCTTACGTATAGCTAATAAATCCAGTGTTCTGTTTACATTAAATTATTCTGTTTATCAAAGTGTTTCTATGATGGTGATGGCTGAAGTATGTAACCAGATGTTTCTTTCTCAAGTATGTAAATGCATATATTGCATGCATCTGTGTGTGGACTGAGCTGTCTCGGGTGTAAAAGGAACTGAGTTTGTTTAACTAGACTCTTTTTGTTCTTGGCGGAATGCTTTGTAGTAAAAATGTGCAGCACTGTAGTTGGGAGTGAGGGATGATGGCATGCTTTGCTTTAAACAAGGCATCATTTTAATAAAGAATGTAGAGCTGCACTATTTGGAATGAAACCTGTAACAGCAGTGTGACCAGAAAATGCGCATTATACTGGAAGATGATGATATTTGGTGTCGTGAATAGGGATTGTTGGTGAGAGTTGCTAATTTAATAAGAATTTGTCTGCAAGGAATATTGTCTCAAAGGAGTATCTCAAGGAATATTGTCTCACTTTGCTTAGGAGGTATAATGTTAATGGAGTTAGATTGTCAGCACACCATTCAACAACACTTTAAATCCTATGGTTGCAGGATAAATTGAAATTCATTTTTTCTAAAAAGACAAAATCTCCAATAGAAACAATTGATTTTGAAAAATCAAGTGGGGCGAAAAAAAGTACGCAATGGAATAAAGCAATTTTTCCAAGTTGATCAGATGCTTTTTTTGTGTCTACTTTGAACTCCCAGCTCAAGTTGATATGCTAGTACATTGCCTACTTAAATCTTTGTTCCACTTTGTACTCTCTTTTCTGTTGTCTTCTCCTTGTCCTTCTTCACAGGGAAGTAGTTATTGAACAGTCATGGTTCTGCGAATAGCTGATGTTAAAGTGCGCGTTAAACAGTGAGGTTGGTGGGTTTATTGAAATCTATCCTTATCCAGTCATATATGAACATTTGCATACACTCTAATTTTCATCAATGTGTCACTGGATGACATCATTAATTGTTCTCTGTATCCCCAAAAGACTAATTGTAGGGATTTGGTCATCACTTCATTTGTAAGTGTCTTACTTTGCCCATAACAATGGTCATATTTGAGCTGCTTTGTATGAATCCTCACCACACCATTTAATATGCTTATTCAACCAATCATTATTCCTAAAGGGTGACCTTGAGTGTTTCCTTGTGAATTTTGCAATGAAAAAGGTGGGGTTTAATCCAGTGTTACTATAATTAACTTGATGTTTAGTGAGAGAAAGATTTGTAGGAAAGTTCTACACAGTTGTCTGTGTTGATGATCTAAGGTATGCTGTACAGTAGCTGTGGAACAGATTTTAAGGTATTTCAGAATATGGAATTCATAGATGAAACATATACAGTTCAATTTTCATTTTTAAACATTTTGAGTACTGAGTTTTTTGCATTGCAAGCAATAAATCACTGAATAGTTTTCAACCAATTCCTATATTTAAAAAAGACTGTCCGATTGGCTAATAGGTGTCTACCATAAGAAAACTGGCAATAAACTGATGCTAACGTAAATTCAGTGCAAAAGCACAACTGCAGTACTCAAAGGGTTTATTTTTGTCTATTCCAATCCCCTTTAATATACCCACCATCATTATATTCCAATCTGTCATAAAGCTACTGCAGTTTTGTTTAATTTTCATTCTTTCCTGTGTCTTGGAATGGGATAGTTGAGTTTGTGTACATCTGGTTTTAACATTGAAAAGCTCCTGGAAACCTTGTGATAAGGATGGTGTTTACCTAGATTCCTCTGACCGAGCCCTTCTGTTGTTTTTCAGTAGTTAGAGTGTACCTTTTGTGTCCGTGTGTACTGCTACCTGTACTACATTGTCGTTGTCTTATTGCAGATAGTGGTCTCTCATCCAAGCCCATCAACCCACCCACTCCTGCCATGTTTAAGTATCGACCAACATTCAGCAGTTCAGATGCAAACCCCAAAGTCCTCTACCATGCTGCTAGTGATAAGGTGAGGAGCGTGCAGCATCCGGTGCTAGACAATAAGCCTTGTTCGTTGCTTTTTTCTCAGAAACATAGAAAATATTAGATAACTTGACTAGAATGGGAAAAGTTTGAGACAAAGTGAGTGAAATGTTAGCACAACACTGAAATGACGTTTTCATCTGCTGCATTAACCCTTTTCAAGCCACTACACTTGTTTGTAGAATCTTAAAATGATGTGAATGTTATAATACTTTAATAACTGATTATTGATTACCACATGATATGCTTTGGATCTCCAAGAAAAGGAGCCTTGGATTTGTATATCACATTAATCTCCAATCATTTCACACATGAATTTCTCTTGCCACACAGTGACATTTAGGTAGGTTTAGAAGATTGCTGTTTGCTGTTACAAGTTATGATTTATGATTTGTGTGGTCAATAAATATGTTTCTATAGAGTTTGTGAAGGAATTTGTTCTGATGTTTTAATACCTATAACCAACATTTGTTTCATCTTATAAATGTATAAATGTTGCCAATGGTCAGTTTCTTAGAGGCATCCGGGAGGCAAAGAAAAATCAATCTTCTAATTTAAAATGAGCATCCATTAATCATTGTTGAGGCTTTGGTTATTTAACAGTGTATGCTGTCCTTTTTTTTGCAGTGGGAGGAACGTGCTAAGCGGGGAGAAATGTTGGAAAGAAGAATTTCGTTATTTTTTGCCATATAAGTGGGTGGGAAGCAAATAGCTGTAAACTGTGGTGCATTTGATTTGGATCTGAAAATGGGTAGTTTTCTTGTTTGTGAATTGATTGTAACTTTACCAAATTTTCTTTTAGAAATGGTTGATTTGCCAAACAAAACTTAATTATCTTTTAAAATATCGGACTCTCTCCGAATGAAACTTTTCAAAAGTTTAGATGAAAATCAAATTGTATTACAGTGGAATCCGTCTTGGGTGATGCCTAATGCTATATTCTGCATAATCCTGTACCATGAAGCTTTGGAATCAGACATGTATAAAGAATTGCAATTGAAGTAACATATCTGTGCTGTAATTTTAATGTGATGCAAGAAAGATTCAGATTGCATCAGCTAGTCAATATTATGACCTTTAAGAGAGTGCCTATTTGCTGATCTTCTGTGATCTTTATCAGCTTTCTTGATCTCCTTCATGTGATCATTTCAATATAATAGTCAAAAATTAAAATGTCAGTAATGCCAAACTTACTTACTTCAAATTTGAGCAAGAACAAATTAAATATCTTTTACTGAAGAATTAAAAAGTTGGTGGCAGCAACTGTGATTGTTGAGTAATAAAATTGATTATTCCTGGTAATTGTCTTATCTCCTGCTTTTATAGATTTCCATGCAGGAGGGACATAAAGAGGGTGCTATTATGGAAGAGTGCAGCAGGGCCCATGATTACAAGTCCGAGCCAAATCTCGATATCCCTGACTACAGATCGCCATCACTTCACAAGACCTACCAGTCATCGCCCTTCCAACTTGATTCACTCTCTGTTAACTCTCGTTCTCTGAGCCTAAAATCCGCCCATAGGAGAGGAACAGATAAGGTTCAGATACACCAGATGAAGTTGGATGGCTCATCGCCCAATCCGTATAAAAACATTTTTGGTCAAAATTCATTGTCCAACAGGAATGGAAGCCTATCATACGATAGTTTGTTGAATCCCACCACTCCACATCCTGGGGTAGATACCACGGTACATACTGGAGTTTCAGCTGTGGGATACCATTCACCATACCTGTCGGCCAAAATGTGCCAGATCCGAGGGGTGAATCTCCAGCGTCCACCTGTGCAAGGTTACAGTCCCATTCATAGAGCCTCACCACCACACCAACGGGAACCTTCACCTGTCCGATATGACAACCTTTCGAAGCAAATCATGGCCTCCATTCAGGAGCGAAAGGCAATGGAAGAACGAGGGCAACTCCTTCAAGCCTCACCTGATTCAGTGTTTCTAGATTCAGGGGCAAATGACTCAGCTGGGTCATATAACCTGCAGCAAGTGAACACTTTACCGGATGACTCGAGAAGGACAACCACTAGTAGATATGGTTCACGAGATAATCTTCTGTCTCCCGCTAATTACAGCACAAGGAACCCTGTAATGCGCACTTCTGCATCCTCCCTCTCGAGCACAGTGTCAAGGGTAACAAGGACTTCTACGAGTTCCCTTCATGCAGATATAGCAAACAACAATGTGCAGTCCCACCACACTTTGCAAAGCAGAGCTGTTGAGACTTCATACAGGTCTCCGGGTCATCAAATCACATCTTCCTCATTAGTCAGGTCCCCCTCCTATGGGAACCAAAAGCCTTTGTCCTTCGTCACTGCTATGGAAATGTCAGAAGGTGTGCCTCAGCCTCTGGTTACTCCATGGTAGGTAATGCATCTTGTCTTCTGAGCCTTTCTAAGCTGTGTTGGCAGCATTAATTCAAATTGATTTGCCTTTTATTTGTGTGGATTGAATAAGAAAGGAAGCTATCATTTAAGTCTGTACAATAAGATGAATTATAAAATTAAAACAAAGTGCTGGAGAAACTCAGCAGGTCCAACAACATCTGTGAAGACAGAAACAGAGTTAATGTTTTGAGTCCAAAATAACTGTTCTTGAGAATAGTGGCCTGATGTGTTTGTCTAAATAGGTTCCAGAGCAATATCTGAATTAAACCAGTGCACCACTGTCTTTTTGTTTTTCAGTGATGAGGTTCAGATGAAGGCAGCTCACAGCAAAATTAATGGACAGCCAAAACGTTTATCCAGGATGGATAGTCGGATAAGCTCAACTTCTAGTTCCCATGGTGCTACGGTCAGTCCCACCAGGCAGCCCAACGTGAAAAAAGTGTCTGGTGTAGGTGGGACCACCTATGAGATCTCGGTGTGAACAGCCATCAACCAAGGCAGCTGTAAAGCTGGATGCACTGTGAAGACTATCGCAGCAGCTGTGTGTTATTTTTGCCCAACAAGCTGCAGCCTTATTTCTCCAGAAATAGTTTTACAACAAATCAGAAAAATGGTTTCAATTCAGGGCAGGCCCACTGCAAACTTTTTCTTTTTATCATTTTTTTTTTCTCTTTGCTCCATAAAGTGATGTTTTATCTTTTTATCATAGAAAAGATGTATGGTTTTTGTTGAAACTGCTATCATACACTTGCCTATCCATTGGAATCTTGTGTAAAATTTTGTGCTGTGATGGTTTAATAGTAACCTGAACTTCTGTAATGATTTTATGATGGTGAAGGGTTTTAGTCTGGCCTGCCAATCAAACTTGTTAATACTAGCTTGACAAATGTAATACTTTTTATTTTGTGTTAATAGACGTAGGCACAACTGTGTGGCACCAAAGCTTGTTGGTTCCCTTCCTTCTCTGGAGGAAGTGATGCTTATACATCAGCCAAAAGATGTTTTAAAACTGTCCTCTAGAAGGAGACTTTATGCCATTAGACAACCTGTCCAATATCCTTGTATGTGAGTTTTTGTGTGTGAGTGCACCTGTGTCTGTTAGAGCTTGTATGGAAAAGTTAAAGGGAGAGTGCATTGTTATGAGGCTTAAAAACCTCAAAGCTTTAAGAATGTTTGTTTGATAAATAATACAATCTATTAAGGTGTTAAAGATTCCTATCAGTAATGAAATGTTGGAATTGACAGTATGTACAATTTCATATGTATGTAGAAGAGGAGTTAATCTGTGCTAAGGCTAATGATGAAAAGAATATTATACACAAGCAAACTGGCTGTTGTTCCATCTCTTGACTGATGAGGTTTCAGAGTTCAGGCTGTTTCCACACTGTTGCAAAGTAATGGAATGTGAGATGTTTGCGCACTTGTTTCATGCATGGTACATTTTTCATTATTGCCATGGTTTTAAGGAACTGCTGAGGTGAAGTTATTATGTTATTTCCCCTTGTCAGTGGTCAAAGGACAAGTTGACGCACATTCCTCTCCCACATCACTTGTAATATTGGTCTAGGATTGGGAAACATTTCTCCATTCTTGGCTGGGATTAGTTTGCCTAAAGGAGGAGGAGAAAATCCATTCGATATCAATTCTTTCAGTGCAATGTCTCATGTACTATTTTGTTAATTGCAGACAAAGATTGCAAGTATGTTTCTAATAACCTTTTAAGATAGCGTCAAATGTGTGATGCAGTGAAATTAGTTGCTTTAAATGGACCCTGGTTTACCAATGTCAAGGTAAGCCTTTCAGCTGCACCTATAGCCATTAACCTTGAGGGTATAAATATTTTTATTTTTGATTCAGATCTTTTCATTCTTTGTTTTGGTCCTTTTGACTTAACATCTGCAGCAGATCTGATTTGATCTGTAGAATTAAATGTGCCAGATATTTGCATTGTTTCCAGTGAAATGCAACAATCTTTAATTCTCAGGTTTAGTTTGTTCTGGCATAAAAGTCCCTTAGTGACTCATGGAAGCCCCTCGTTGGCTATTCTGGAAAGACCATTTGAGATATGTTGCATCCCTGTCATGTATATCTTGGATATGTTTAAGCTTCATACCATCAAGGCCAGGAGCGCTTTTTGAATCAATCCCCTCCATAGCAGTATTAACTTCACCTTCTTCTATAGGTCTCATCAGAAGATCCGTATCCTTCAGTATATGACATAAATTTATTCATTAAGATTGGCTTTATTGTTAGGAGTTAATAGTTTAGCACTAGTTCCACTTTAGATAAGGGACAGAGAGTGATAGCGGAGGCCCCCATAATTTGATGAGCATGTTGTCTTCTATTATTTTTAAAGTAATTGAGTCTCCTTGAATCAAGAATTCTTTACAGCAAATCAGTTTCTTGCTCCACAAAGATTCACCATTTCTAGCTGTTAAGAAAGGAATGAAGAGAGGAATGTAAATTAATAGCTTTCTATGCTCTTCCTGTTCCTCTTTTTGAAACTCAACCAACTATTTTGTTTCCTTCATCACCAGCTGTCTCAAAACAAAGTAAATATTTCTTTTAACACTTTGCAGAGTTAACACCAGGTTGTAATTTAGTCCACAAATTTAAGCCTCAGTCAAAGTTAGTCCTTCACCTTCATCGCAATAACTTTTCTCTTGACTTTGTACCATAATTAGTTTGCTTTATGGTCCAACAATTCTGGATCCATCTTATTTTAGTACCAGATTAACGTCTTTCTGGGGTTTGACATTTTTTTAATCCAACTCCCTTACCCTTCCATTCCCTACACCCCCATTCCTAATTGAAAAGTGAATGCAGTGATAAAAGAATCAAATGTGTACAAAAATACAGTTTTTGTATTTTTGTGCCTCATAATCCAGTTTGGCTTTAATCATTCTTCTATTAGAAGCCTAAACTCCTGTAATTGACTCATCTATTGCTTCTGGTATTCTATATTGTGTAGCATTTTAAAAATTTCCAACAGATAATGAATAACTATTTTGCATGTAGTAATACAGCTAATGCCAAATATTTATAATTTTAGGATTGTGTGATATCTTGCATCTTCCAATGTCAGTTTCTACCCATCCAGTCATTTAGTCTACTTAAAGTTCCTTGAACGTTATCTGCACAGAACATTTAGTTTTTCCAAATAAAAACCAAAAGAACTGCGGATGCTGTAAATCAGAAACAAAAACAAAGTTGCTGGAAAAGCTCAGCAGGTCAGTTCTGAGGAAGGGTCTCCAGACCTGAAACGTTAACTCGGTTTTCTCCTCCACAGATGCTGCCAGACCTGCTGAGCTTTTCCAGCAACTTTGATTTAGTTTTTCCACTCCATTTTGTATAATCTGTGCTATTGACATTGAACTTCCTCCTCATCTCCTGCTCAAGATCAGCGCAGCACTTATTATGACCGATATCCTTCCACTAACTATTGCAACTCAATTGAAATGCTGCTTGATCGCAGTTTATAGCTGTTCTATTATTGCTATTGCCAAGCTTAGTTAGAACTTGGTCAATTACAAAGCAGTAACAAGAGCTTATACAAAATTTCCTCCAACCACAAATATATTCAACAAATTTTGAAAACCTCAAAAAGCTTTGGGGAGGGGAGGAAGGTAGGTGGCATAGCCAACTGGCTAATTAATGACATGTAAACAACTTGCATTTATATTGCTCTTATTTTAAATTCTTTAAAACAATATGCAATTCTAAAACTGCCTGTGAATTGTGCCTGTAAACTAGCAAGTCTGGTCTAACCTGTTCCTTGGAGACCATAACATTTTTTTAAAAATCATTTATGGGAAGTGGGTGTCACTGACTGAGCCAGCATTTATTGCCCATCTTGAGTTGTCTTTGAAGGTGGTGGTGAGCTGCCTTTTTGAACTGCTATAGTCCATTCGGGATAGGCAGACCCACAATATCATTAGGGAGCAAGTTCCAGGATTTTGACTGAGCAGCACTGAAGGAATAGTGTTATTTTTCCAAGTCAGTGTCTGGTGTGGTTTTAAGGGAAGCTTGCAGGTATTCCTGTGAGACTACTGTCCTAGTCCTTCTAGATGGAAGTGGTCATGGATTTATAAAGTGCTGTCTAAGGTGCCCTGGTGAATTTCTGCAGTACATCTTGTAGATGTTACACACTGCTGCTGCTGCTGAGCACCAGTGGTGTAAGAAGTTAATGTTTGCAGATGTGGTGTCTATCAAGTGAGCTGTTTTGTCCTGGATGGTTTTAAACTTCTTGATTGATGTCAAAATGCACTCATGCAGGCAAATGGGGAGTATTCCATCACACTTCTGACGTATCTTTGGATGATGGACAGGCTTTGGGGCATTAGGAGGTGAGTTACTTCACTGCAGTATTCCTCGCCTCTGATATGCTTTTGTAGCCATACTATTTATATAGATAGTCCAGTTCAGTTCTGGTCAATAGTTACCCCTAAAGTGTGAATAATGGAGGAGTCAGTGCTAGGAACGTTGTTAAATATTTGCTTAGAATCCTGTCTTGGAGATTGTAATTGCTTGACACTTGTATGGCACAAACATCACTTACCACTGGTCAGCCTAAGCCGGGACATTTTGCAGTCTTGCTGCATTTGGACATGAACTGCTTCAGTATCTGAGGAGTTTCAAATGGTACTGAACATTGTGCAATCGAGCCAGCATTCCTACTTCTCATCTTATGATGGAGGAAAGGTCATTGATGAAGATGGTTAGGCCTAGGATACTATCCTGCGGAGGTGTCCTGGATCAGAGATCTCCAACAACCATAACTATCTTCCTATGTGCCAAGTTTCACTCCAAACAGCTGTGTGTGTGTCCCGATCCCTGTTGGCTTCAGTTTTTCTAAAGCTCCTTCACTGCACACTTCATCAAATGTATCCATCATATCAAGGGCAGTCACTCCCAGCTCACCTCCAAATTTCAGCTCTTATGATCATGTTTGAACCAGGAATGTAATGAAGTCAGGATCTGAGTGGCCCTGGTAGAATCTAAACTTAACAATATGCAATTCTAAAACTGCCTGTGAATTGTGCCTGTAAACTAGCAAGTCTGGTCTAACCTGTTCCTTGCTGAGCAAGTGCTACTGGGAAGCACTGTAGATGATGCCTGCCATCACTTTACTGATGGTTGAGAGTTGATTGGGGCGATAAGTGATTGGATTGGGTTTTTCCTGATTTTTATATACAGGACAAACCTGGACAATTTTCCACATTGCCAGATAGATGCCAGTGTTTTCTGTACCGGACCAGCTTGCCTAGGGGCATGGCAAATTCTGAAATGCACGTCTTCACTACTATTGGCAAAATGTTGACAGTGACCATGGCTGCCTTCCATTTCTTGAATTGAATTGGCTGAAGACTGGTATCTGTGATGCTGAGGACTTGAAGGAGGCTGAGATGGATCATCTACTCCACACTTCTGGCTGAAGGTTGCTTTAAAATACTCCAGGTTTATCTTTTGCACTGATGTGCTGGGCTCTCCCATTATTGAGGATGGGGATGTTTGCGGAGCTGCCTCCTCTGGCGAGTTGTATTAATTGCCCAACACCATTCATGACTGCAGAACTTAAATCTGATCCATTGGTTGTGAAATTGCAGTGTTGCTGCTTAGGTTGTTTGGCACGTTGTTTGGCTGTTCACCAGATTGCCACCTCATTTTTCAGTATGCTTGATGCTCCTTCTGGCATGCCCTCTTATACTGTTCGTTGAATCAGGGTTGATCCCCTGGCTTGACAGCAATGGCCAAGTGAGTGATGTGCTGGGTCACTAGATTGCACGTTATGTTGGAGTAGAGGTGTGCTGGTGCTAATGACCCACAACACCTCATGGATGCCCAGTCTTGAATTGTTTGATCTGTTTGAAGTCTCTCCGAGTTAGCACAGTAATAGTTCCACTTATCGCGACAAATGTTATTCTCACCGTAAAGATGGGACTTTGTCACCACAAGGATGGTGTAATTTTGACCCTTACTGCAGATCGGTGAGAATGAGGTCAAGTATACTTTTTCTTTTTGCTTTCCTCAGCAGCTCACCACCACCTTTTCAAGGGCATCTAGGGATGGACAACAAACGTTGGCCAGCCAGCAATGCCCACGTTCTACAAATGAATTTTTAAAAAAATACCCTGCTGCAGACCTAATCTAGCAGAAAAGACCTTTAGGACTCAACAAGCTTGGTCAGTATTGGTGCTGCTAAGCCACTCCTGGTGATGGACTTTGAATCTCCCCCCCCCAGAAAAAACAGAATACATTCTGTACCCTTTCCACACTTGGTGCTGCCTCCAGAATGGTGCTGAACATGGAGAATGATTCATTAGCTGAGGGGGTGGTACTTGGACATTAGCTGAGGTTTCTTTGTCCATGTTTGACTTGATGCCATGAGACTTTCTGGGGTCAGGAATCGATGTTGAGGCCCATGGCAACTCCCGACCAACTGTGCATCGCTATGCTGCCATGTCTGCTAGGTCTGTCCTCCTGGTCACATGAGATATTGTGACGGTGTTGTCTGGGACATTGTGTGTAAGGTATGATTCTGTGAGTACGACTGTCTGGATGTTTTACTAGTTGATGATTCAGCTCTTCCAATTTTGGCACTAGCCCCCAGATGGTTATAAGGAGGACTATGCAGGTTTGACAGGGCTGAGTTTGCCGTTGTCATTTCCAGTGCCTTAATGCCAGGTGGTCCATCAGTTGCTTGCCTTTTTTGAGACTTTCTAGTGGTTAATACAACTGAGTGGCTTGTTCCTGATTCTGGGGCATTGAAATGGCTGTTCACAGATGTCCCATTTTCTGCGTTGAATGTCTAGTTTTAATTTGCTAATTATGGGAGTTATGTCACCAGACAAAAAAAGGTGAAATCTGGTAGCATATGGCTGTATGCTGTATTGTGCAGCAAACACCAAAGCGATGTCTTTGTTCTAAATCAGTAATATGTGTTATTAGTTGGTAAATTCACATGCGTAGAACACTTACTGAAAATTGAATTAGTCTGGAATGGCAAAGTGGATGCCACTGCTGGATTCTGGTAAAATGTAATAATCTTACTTGTGAATATTTGCAAAACTAATTGATTAGAATTCCTTTGTTCTAGAACACAAGTTTTGCTAGCCGGGCATTCTAGGCTGATTTGAGAGGTGCTGTTTCCAAAGAGTTCTCGGAGAGCCTCATTCATTTGTCAATTCATCAGTATATGTGAAACAAAATTACTTATCAGAAGTGATTTTGAGTTTGTTTGACTTCTCGTGTGTCCCTTCTTTTTGTTGAAGCTTAGTAATGGAACTGTCGGGTGTATTGTAATTTAAAAATAAAGAATTATGGTCTTGATCTGAACCCAGCTTGGCAGGCTTATGCAAAATAGACTTGCATTTTATACAGCAGCTTTCATGACTTCAGGACGTCCTAAAATACTTTTTAATTGTAATCATTGTTGTAATATAGAAAATGTGGCAAACATTTGCACAACAAGCTCCTACAAACTACGGTGTCATCATGAAATTAAAGCCAAATGCTGGCAGTATTCAGCAGGTCCAGCAATGTCAATGTAGAGAGAAGCAGAGGTCAGGTTTCATGTTGATGACCAGTTCTGAAGATTCCTAGCACTTGGTTTTATTTCAGATTGCCAGCATCCACAGTACCTTGCTCCTGTCATTTTGATCTGTTTTGGGATGTTGAGAGGGAGATAAACACTTCTACCTGAGTTGGTGCAGATGGATATGAAGAATATATCACAGCAAGCAAGGTGATATGATACTCTTTAAATTACTAAATTTCCATAGTGACTACGCTTCAAAAGTACTTCATTGGTTGAAAACACTTTAGGTTATGCTGAGGTCCTGAAGTACACTATAAACGCAAATCTATTTTAGTAAGTGAGGCTAGCTGGAGAAATTACGAGAGATGATTAGCCTGTGGTCAGCCTCCTGAGTAGGGATTTTCATAGATCTGTGTGTAACCAATCATTTTATCATGCTTATAGTCTGAAATATGATGTGTAGTAATATAGTTACTTAGCAGGTTACTTGAAGTAGTTTTGTTTCATCACTTTTTTGCTTGTAAATCACTAGCTGAAGATTCCAAATGGGCATTCTCAATTTACTGGTGTGTAATTGAAAACATTCTTGAACCGCCTAATAGTTAAGTCCCTTTAAGCTGGAAGTTTGACTTGGTCTCCTCTTCTTATGCTCTATATAATATCACAAAACTGTACTCATTGGTCATCCAGTTGGGCAACATTTCAAACTAGGTAATGATCATGATAATTTCAAATGTTTATGTTCTGCAGAATAACAAATCACCTGTTCAGTTTATTTGGAGTCAAGCAATAAACAAAATGCCTTTGTGTTAAAACTATGAGCTTTACGAGATTGTAATGTGTTAGGACTGTGCCTTTTACATTTTGGGAAGTGGCTTTTGCTGAGGTCTTTTTGACAATAGTTCTGGTTAATGGGCTAAAGATTAATGGAAACCCTATATGGTTTTATTGGGAAGATGATGTAAAGTATTCACACCTATATACAATGAGGAAGACAGTTGTAATGCCTGTGGACAGACTGTGGATCTCCAGGTCCATGAGAAGTATGAAAGATATCACGTTTTAAAAGGGTATAATTTGAAACATTTACCTGATTCTAAGGTCTAAATTTGATTGAGGTCTTAAAAAAATAACTCTAACATTTCTACCTAGATATAAGACCTGTATCATTTACATTGATGGGAATAATGGAGAAGAAGCCATTGTAAAACATTGGGTTATGGGTACACCTAAAATATCATTAAGGAGGTGGGTTATCCTTCCAAGGCCCTAAAGAGGGAATAGTTGGAGGCCAGAGGTAAATATGGTTCATCAGACTTAAACTTTGGTGGCAGCTTAAGCTCTGATTGCTTTAACTGCACAGGAATTTGTTTTTTTTTCAAAGCTGATAATTCACCTGTCTTGTGCTGAAGTGAGGATCTCCAATAATGTTCTCCTCATGTAAACATTTTTAAGATAGTAGAGGAGAAAAGAAAAGAGCAGAAGTAAATCTTTGGGGTCAAGAATCATTTGGATTGATTTTGGAGAATTGAATATCTATTTAAAGGACAGTATAATGTGTAGGTTTATTCGGTTATACTAAAAATAAGAATGATATTCTGTGATTCAAAATATAAGCTGTCTCCAAAAAGGTGTTGAGTCAAAAGCTTTTGGTCTCATGTTCAGTAAAGGGCTTAAAACATGAAATCTTGTCATTTTATCCTTCTGTCTATCAACTAGAAGTTTTTAAGTGTTCAACCTCTGTCAAAAGTACAGATAAATTGCTGGTAAGTACCATTTATGTTTCACATGCCCATAGATATTTAATTTTTAATTTGCACACCAGTTCCTGAGTGGCTTTTATTGAAATCTAGTTTGTTCTTCATCTTTATAACTTCATAATAAGCTTTGGTTAAACTCCCTGTTAGATCGTGCAAAGGAGGGCAGACTAGCAGCTGCATGTGATCTGTGAATACTGTACAGTCAGCACAATGAATTAAAAACCTTTTAACTGGAACATTGCCAGTAAGCCAAAATCAAATTCCTTTTCCAACATTTTGTCTCGGTTTCTTTAGAAGATGGGCATGGATCCAATCCCCTAACAGCAACAGCTTATTCTAGTGCAATAGTTTATCACTGAGTAATTTGAGTTATCTGGTCAGTAAAATCTAATTTTGCTCACATAGTGAAGATTCTTTTGATGGTGAGGTTTTAGTGTCTTTTCAATATCTTAGTGTTTTTATTCTCCACTGCTTGTCTGTTATTGTCCTTCCCCTGAGAATGTGTCACTCCAAACCTAGTGTGCATCCCTTCAGAATTGAGTAAATAGGCTTACAAAACAGGCTGTTGTCATTTTCTAATCAACAAGTTGACTTAGATGTGTAGAAAGACCCCTCAATGTCTTGTTTATTTTCTTCCAGCTGGATGTGAAGAATTTTTGATTGATTTATCCTTGATTCATTAGTAAATTATTTTTTTAACAGAATTACAGAATTATTCTTGTTTCTGCACACAAATCATCTTGAACTTTACAGAAATAATACTTGAGAGAAAAAAGTAGTCAATTTGAGGCAGGAATTATGCTAGTTAAGATATCATAGAATCCCTACAGTGTAGAAAGAGACCATGTGGCCCATTGCATCTGCACTGACCCTCCAAAGAGCACCCTGCCCCATCCCTGTAACCCCACATGGAAGTTTTTAACCATGGCTAACCCACCTAACCTGCATGTCCCTGGAAACTAGGGGGTAAATTTTAGCATGGCCAATCCACCAACCTTGCACAACTTTAAAATGCAAGAGGAAACCCATGCAGACACTGGGAGAATGCTTATGTGGAGTTTGCACCAATCCTTGGCGCTGTGAGGCAGCAATGCTAACCACTGAACCACTGTGCTGCCCAAGTTACTTCATGACTGATGTAATTTGAGTTAATGGTTGTGAGATCAAACCATGCTCTAAACATAAGCATACTAATACACACATGGTGCAGTACTAAAAGAGTACTGCACTGTTACAGTTGCTGCTTTGGATGATAAGTTCAGAAGCATGGGATGTAAAAGATCCCTTGATGTTATTTAAAGATTGGCAGGCTGTATTGTTCTGTGCAGTGTTTGTTCTTCAGTCAATATCAGAAAAACAGGCCGTCAGGTTATTATCATTATTATTATTATTATTATTATTATTATTATTATTATTATTATTAGTGGAGCTCACTGTGCATGAATTGTTTTCCATGTTTGATACATTACTTACGTTTACACTTCAAATGTTTCTACTTGCTGCAAAGCACTTTGGAATGCTGTGAGATTGTTAAAGGTGCTATTTAAATGCCATTCTTTTAAATATTTACTGAGTTCAATCATCCCCCTAATTAATATTTAATTTGAAGCATTTTTCTATCATTTCCATATATATCACAAGTCAGGAGATTAAATATTTTAAATTTGTGCTTATTTGCTATGACGTAACCTAAGCTACGTCTCTACTGATCACCTTGCAACAAATTGCGATATTAACATTCACTTTGACCAAAGTTATTTTAGCCTATCCATTTGTATTTCATGGAATCAACCTTTTTGGCTTTTGGCAGTATTTTAATTTTTGATGTCCATTAGTAGAGTTTTTTAGTTGAATGGTTCATTTGAACTGAAGTGCAAATATAGTTCATCATTTAATTGTCCATTGCTTGTGGACTTTATGTACAAATCAGGCTGCCCCATTTCCTCCACAAATATTCTGCAAAATAAATGTGTTAGTTACTTAACAGGGGGCTTGAGTTTCTAATGTTATACAAATGCACTCTCTTTCTTATTGGATACATGCATGTTGTAGAAAAATAGCGTATCCTATTGTAAAACTAGCCAATGCATGTCATCAGAGGCTGGATACGAAATGTTAATAGTGACATGAATTGTGCAGCATGGTTTATAGTTGTGATACTTCACAGAGCACAGTGTCCATTAGTGGGAGATGGTTGTTATTATACTCAGCTTCCTTAATTGAAAGTAGCAGGTTCACTTCAGGGGAAAACATCAAAAGCTATATCTAGTCGATAAATAGAAGGACACAAGTTGACCACAGTAATATCTTGCACCATGTGTTTAATTGTAACCATTGGAAGGTTTGGGGGACAAATCCTGCTACTTTTGCTGGATGAATGAGTTAAAACTAGAAAGGAAGTAAGTTTTGCCCACATCATTGACTATTGGGACGTCCCTAAAAATGTCATTTGGTAACATATTGCAAAGGATAAAAATGGAGAAAATTATCAAAGCATAATACAAATTGTACCGCAGTTAGGACGCACAATAAAGATGGCAGTCACTTCAAAGAAACATACGCAGTCGAACTTTCAAGGGGACTGAGAACAAAGCTTCTCAATAGCATGCTTATATGGTTATCCAGTCCATCCTTTTCATTAATTTATTTCATGTCAACACACATTTTCCTGTACACTGACAATTCCCATTGTTTCCCACAGATACGTAGATAGATTTTTGCTTGCTTATTACTTTGTCCACCATGCATTGCACGGACATCCTCTCCTCCAGCTGTGTCCAGTCTAAACATATTAATCAAGTTCGTTCTTTTTCAATACCAACCAATTCTTTTCCTATATTTATTGTGAGCCAGTTAGATTTTCTAAGCTTTATTCCATTCATATACCAACTCCTTAAAGCAGCCTTTCTGCTTAAAATAACGAGGTGAACAGTCCATTCCTGTGGTGACCCCCCAGGTCATTTAATCTGGTCAAGTCACTTCCTTCTATGTTAATGGATTTAATCCTTTGTTCTACAGATTCTGTTTCTAAAGTTATGCAAAGAAAACAAAACCTAATGTTATTACTGTTTGGCACAATAATAAAAGCAAAATACTATAAATGCTGGAATAAAAACAAAATTATGTGAAAACTCCAGTGTAATAGCATCCGTAGAGAGAGAAACCGTTAATTTCTGAAGTATACTCTACTTGTTTATTTGGTAGTTAACCTTTCTCCTCATTTTTTTTCTGTCCATCCAAGTTCAGACAGAGACACTCATCCCTGTACCTCTTCTAGGTAGGAAGACTGTTAACATTGCATTTTGTAGTTCTCTGATTTGGTTGTAATGTGATCTGAGTGTAGCTTTATTTTCTAAACATTAGATTGCTAAGTTGAGTCCCCTAAGAGTGGTTAGGATCTCCTGTGTTCACCATTTCCCCCAAAATCTGCCTAAATTTCAATATCCTTGGCAGTATTAATACTAACTGGAGGTACAAGGTTAGAATTGTGTGTGCAGGATTATCTGGACTGTACACAGGGCAGAAGGCATCTCGGCCACACTAAATGTGCTCACCCCCACCACCCCATTAATGTCCAAGACTCATCATTTTTTAAATTCTGAATTTATTTGCGTTTGTGTGATATCTGTACGGAACTGACTGACCTGCTTTGCTCCATAATTGCTTGGAGCTCCTTATAATTCATAGTTGTAAAGCACAATTAATTATGCCATTTAATAGTTAGCATTGGAGATTTCGATCAACCCAGCATCTCTCAGCAATTTGAATACATTCTTGGAGTTGTTGTATGTAGTTGTAATGGCAATTTTGGAAATTCCTGTTTGCAAAGACTACAGAAATATTTTGGGTTATGATGAGCTGTGTAACTATTTTGTGATTGGATTTGATTTCCCTGTTGTTGATTTAAAGTTAGCAGGCATTCTGCAGCTGTGTAGCATTTGACTGCAGTGTTGAAGATTGAGGACTCCCAGCAATTAGTTAATGCATCATTAAAGTAGATTCCTTCATTATTGTTACTAGTTTATGAAAGTAATTTGAAAATAAAAAAATTCTGAAAGCACTCGGGCAGGTCCTGCAGAATCTGTGGAAGAAGAAATTTGTTTGTGCATTAGGAAAATGACCTTTCAGATCCCACTTGCGTTTGTGACATTTAGTGGCTTTGTCAAGATGTTTTTCAGATCATAAAGAATAAAAAATGGCTGCTTTGTTTAAAAGTATCATTATTTAGGGTTCAGTGAACACAACTTTAGATTCTGCAGGAAAAACAGTGGAACAAAAGTCAAGGCCAGCTGCATGGTGAAAATCTGAATTAACAGTCAAATTTTCGAAGAGCACAGCAAATCAATCTTCATCAGTGAAAAGATGGTCACTTTTAAGGTGCAGACAGTTTTTCAAAATCTGACCAATGACAAAGATCTGACCTTAATGAAGTGTCAGGCATATTCAATTGATAAGACGGTTAGCTAAGTTAGAATGTCATAGGTTCAAGTACCAGTCCAGAGACTTGACCACAAAATCTAGGCTGATATTCCAGTTTGGCGCTGAGGAGCACAGCACTGTTGGAGGTGCTTTCTTTTGGAAAAGCCCAATCTTCATGCTCAGGTAGACGTACCAGTCAGGTAGATACCAACCACATTATTTTGAAAGAAAAACAATCAAGCAATTTGGAACATCCCAAGATGGTTAAAAGCAGTATATTAATGAATCTCTTTCCATTTTGTCCCGAAGCACGAATTTTGTCTGGTCAGGTGCAGACCTTCTGTATAATTTCATAGTTCTGTGCTTATCTTTGCCCACAACAGAGTTTTGGGTTATAGCATGGTGTATAACAAATAGAGCCCAAACTATCTCTCCACCTTAGCTTTTTGTGAAATTAAGAATTGTTTGGAAACAGCCCTTTATGGGGGTGGAAATACGTAGATTATGAA
Organism: Rhincodon typus; assembly: GCF_021869965.1. NCBI lineage: Eukaryota > Metazoa > Chordata > Chondrichthyes > Orectolobiformes > Rhincodontidae > Rhincodon > Rhincodon typus. The sequence continues at coordinate 21,321 of NW_025968101.1, forward strand.
ACACAATTACAGGGAATGTTTTCTGTGTGCGTGCGTGTAAATATGTTTGCATGAGTTTATTTAAATGTAAAAAGGAAAAATATTTATTTTGACTCGTATTTAAGCACAGTCTGGCTACATTTATCTTGTAAATCTTTAATAAAAGAAACAAGCTGTAATGCCTTTCAAAATTCACAACTCTGTTCTGTTATGTTCCTGTCCCATTTATCTAAAATGAATGTTTTTTGTGTTTTATGTATGTCATATTTTCTATTGGAATGTAATAGCACTTTTTTTTTCTGCAAGGATCAGATACACTAGTGAAATGAACAGGTTTTGTTTCTTCTGTATACAATTTGTTTTAACTGGTCAAGTAGTGGAGTGATCTTTACCCAGTGTTCTGCTAACAGCATTCTTAAATGTTAACAGTCAGCTTTGGAGTTTTTGTACTTTTTAAAAAGACCAATGGATTTTCATTGCAATCAGTTCATATAATTGCCTGCCTTTCTTCCCCCCCACCCACCACCCCGCTGTAAGGCCCGATGATGGATGGTTACACAGCCACCAAAGAACTTTAAATTTATGTAGCAGTCTATTGTAAATTTGTCAAACCTGTGTGGGGAAGCAATGACTCGTTAAACCTTTTGCTACCTGTAGTTAGTGTTCTGTAAAGCTAAACAATTGGAAATGTACATTTTGGGTAAAGGCTGATGCTTGCTTAAGTTGTATTATTATCCACGTACGTGAGTTAATTGGATTTCTACCAGGTTCAGAAATAAGAACACAAAAATTAAACCATTAGCATACCTTATGTCTCAATGGTAATTACTATCTATTAGGAAACTGAGTTTTGCAAACCAGTAAAGTCCCAAGCTTGATCCTTGTTCTGTGCTGCGTTAACTGACTTCAGCCAGATTGGTACCAGGAGCCCTAAGATTGGCCTTGTCATTTCTGAACAGAGAAAACAGGGGATGATGATGTTGGGTGGAAATTACACAGTACTCCTATTCACAATTCAGTGATTCCATCTTTCAAATGGACAGCCTTTGAGAACTGAATCACATGTCTGTGATGAACCAAATGGCCAAATGATACTGTCTAAATAACCACATGTTCATAATAAGTGGATAATATTAACACAATTCCAAGCATCACTTTGTAATGCCATATGGTTGTTGCATTTAAGATGTTAGTAGACATGGCTGGTGGATTCCATCAATCTTATAGCCCTCGTAACAATGTTATTATTGTGTTTAGCAGTCATATAAAGTCTTGTTTTATTGTAGAAGCTATTACAAAAGACAGGTCTATAAAACTTTATATTTTCAGAACTTGCTTTTAAATAAATTTAACAGAAACCATAAAACATTTCAAATGATGTTTTTTTTAATGAACAGTCATATCCTTTGTGGTTAATGTGCACTAGTGCCTAAAGATGGCATCACTAATAAAGTGTGAGTAAATATTACAAAACATACAGGTAGGGAAAGTTGTTCAGCCCAAGTAGCTTATCCTTTAAAGAAACACACCCATTACAATACCATGCTTTCTCTTATTGGTTGTAAATGATCTCGCAGTAGTGTTTTGTGAACGGGATGTTTTCTCAGGAACAATATTTAACCTTCACCGTCTGGTCTATTACATTGCTGGTTGTGGCAGTCCACTATGCATTAATTGGTTGCCTTGTTTCCTTAGATTACGACAAAGACTACAATTCAAAATTACTTCATCGGCAGTAAGGTGCTTTACAATATCATGATCATGAAAGGCACTTTGTAAATCCAGGCATTTCTTTACATTTCTTAAGAAATGCTGTTCGAGTTTTAGTCCCAACTGTCTTATCTAAAAGGAACATTCAAGATATAAATGACACATTATTAATATTCTGAGTAACTTGTGCACTCCTTGCATGTAGAAATAGTTCAGGATATCAGTCAGTCCTGATCTTGCAATTACAAGTTTGTATGTATGTTCACTTAGCTTACCGTCATTTAAACTTGATGCTTTGGATAACCTTTTCAATTAAAATTAAATTTTATAAGATCTCCACTCAGTCATTTTCTTTCAAAGATGATGTATCCAAGTATTTCTGTCTTTTCCTTGCCCTATGACACCAGAGGTCCTTTCTCCTGATGGTTTCTTGCTGTTCTTCAGTGTTTTGATCTTTCACCTTTGCCTTGGTGCACAGAACTGATGACAGCTGAAAGTTGACCAGATGTTTCCATTAGTTTCAACATGATCTCTATTTGTGGTTATAAAAGGATTCTACTGCAGCCATAATATTCCTTCAGTGGGTTATTTTAATAAAGTATTCAATATGAGGCATTGTTTCAATTGTTAATGTTTCTACCATTTTTCCTGTACTTCTCCCCATAAACAGTTATTTTCTTGCTCAGGTACGTTAGTTCATTTGATGTTGTCTCCCCCTCGGTGACTTTGCTGTGTGTACAACATGATGCTAAGGGTCAGCAGTGTATGAAGTTAGTATTGAGTCCAGTTTCTCCTCATCTGGCATCCTTTGCAGTAGTTTTACTTGGATGGGAATGGGAATTGGGGGCTCAGGTCAATTTCCCTTCTCTGATCCTGCCTGTCAACTATACCATCCCCATCACTGAAAACAACAAACTCTGTGCATATCAGGGATTGAACCTAGGATGAATCCAGCATCTGCAATTCTTGCTATCTTTGAACCTCGGATCTTCCTTTTCTGCATGCATAACAGATTAAACTCACTTTTCTATTAGATAATCCTGGAGTGGAAATTTAGTCCTGCATTCTTAATGTGTATTTATCCTAGATCCTGCATCCAGAGCAATCACTAATTGGAGCTGCCCTAATGAAGGAAAGATCTGAGGTCAAATGACCTTTACTACTGACGCAGTCACTTGGGTATTTGGTTACAAGTATGTAGGCACTAACTGAGACTGTGAAACGTGTATGATGTTTGTTGGTATGAAGTGGAAATCAAAGAGACGACAGCTGAAACTGGTCAACCTTACTATGCTGCATCACCACTACTCCCAATACTGTCAGAGTATTATAACATGAGCCCACATCAATATGGCTGGGGAAGACCACTGTTGAGGTAAAGGAAAATACAGGAGGCAGAAGTTAGTTACAGTTACAAATCAGTAAAATGTGCGATTCAGTTTCCATCAATAAAGCCAGTTGACCTGACTGCTGCAATCCAATGGGGTGAACCAGAGCAAGAGCCACATTTGAGTACCCGAGTGAACCTCTCACGGGCCTTCGGTTGACCTGCACTCTGGTATCATAGTGTCACTGTTTTGATGGCCTGTTTCCTTTTAAATATCAGAGGTAACTATCTGTTCTGCAAGAAACCTCAAATGTATCATTTTCAAAGTTATACACCCTGTGGGTGTCGCTGGCTGGGCCAGCATTTATTGCCTGCCCCTAGTTGCCCTTGAAAGTGGAGGTGAGCTGCCTTGAATTGTTGCAGTCCACCTGCTGTGGGTTGACCCACAATGTAACTAAACTTCAAAAGTATTTTAGTGGCTGTGAAGCTCTTATGGATGCCCGAGATCAGGAAAGATGCTATAGAAATGCAAGTTATTTGTTTTACCATTTATCGATTTCTTTTGGTGAGTGATTTCATATGGTTTATTAAATATAAAAGCAAGTATTACATTTGCAATAGGTACATCGATTAGGTCCCATTAAGGCCTTTACATACATTTCTG